>NW_017842054.1:623648-627682 GCF_001891065.2 Hippocampus comes
ACCCCGACCCCGACCCCTCCTGGCGGGCTCTTCAACTGCACGCACGCATACAACAGCAGAGGCAGTCCCTGTCCCTCACTTGCTGCCACCAAGAGCGGTGTCCTTCGAGCTCTTCTGTTGCAGGCCTGCTAGCTGGCCCAAGTGTGACCCGCTTGCTTTCCTTTTAATTTAGCGTCCAGGTTGCTCAGCGTCTGTAACATGATAACCAAAAGTCTCTCTTTTCCTCCTTCTGCCCCTAATGTGAATTCTTTCTCTCCTCCTTTTTTTTTCTCCTCCCCCCCTCTTTGTGACCGTCCTCCGCCAGAGTGGCGCCAACCTGGAGTGTCACTGGTAGAAGTTCCTGATCTGCGTAGAAGACAAAAAAAAAGCTCCACGATTGTCCCCCCCATCTTCAGTTTCTTCACATTTTCCACCACTAAGAATTCACAAGGAGAAAACTTGTGGTTGAAAATAGGAAGATGATGATGGCAGCATCAAAGCACCTTTTGATTTGTGCCAGTTACGGCCTTCCGCCACTCTTGGAAAGACCGTTTCACACCGTGAAAGAAGTGAGAAGCCCAGCGTGTCGGTCAACGACTTCCAAAGCTCCTGGCTACTCCTGACCGGACTGATGGTTGAAACACTTAAGCTTTGGTTTGCCTGAAAACCATTTCCTGGACTTTGAAATCCCTTGATTATTATCTTTTGTTTCTGCCACAAAGTCCAAAGACTGCCACACCTGAACACGGGGGGGCTCACCACTTGGGCCGAGCGTGGTCCAAATTTTCCCCTGCAGTCCAAAGCGACAGTCAGGTGTGCTTTCCGTTTGTGCTCAATCCTTTTTTCACGTGCTTCCTTAGCTCGCCACTTGGCTGATGTTCATGGACCCGACACGCTTTGTTGTCTTACATCGGATTACTGTTGTCAAGAAGAGTTTGGACACCCAACGTTTCGAATGATCTACTTAGATTTGGAGGGTTTTTTTTTCCTTCTTCAAACTCAGCCTTGTGGCCTGATTCATGCATATGCGATTTGTCTTTGTGCAAAAGTCGTGCTGCGCGACTTGGTTTTGGACACACGCGCACAAGGTTGCGCACCGCGTTCCGTCGCCATAACGTTCCAAAGGGGGGGCACGTGCGAGGCCAAGGGAGATCTGGTCGCACCTTTTTTTTTGACACGCGCTCCATCCTGCTTGTGCTGCCACTTGCCTTTTTTTTAATTTTATTTTATGAGTTGTCATGTCAATAAATGGCGACACGTAGTTGACCTCCCCAAAGCCACTTTGAATTGATGCTGTATAGAGGGTTTTTTTTGGGGCGGGGGGGAGATTATCAGGTGTGTTTCAAAGTTAAGCTGCACACCATGCTCGACACTGATGAGTTTTAGAGGAAACCAACATTGCATTGTAACACTACACTGTAGAGAAATTTGCGAATTATTTTATTTTATTTTTTCACCGTTTGCAGTACTTGACACATTCCAAATGCTGTCATCCAAAGAGAAACGTATTTCCAACTTATGTTTTATCCCCCCGCCTTTGTTGTTTTTGCCAGCTAGAAAACGACTCCGAGAATTTGGAGACGGCATACGTGCTTTTCATCGGAGAGTTACTGAAAATGTTTTTAACAAGAAGCATTTTTCAAATTTTTAAGTCGTACTAAAAACGCCCCCCCCCCCCCCGTAACAAGGCACTACTTTTTGCGTCGTATTCGAATGAATGGTTGAGAAAGTTTTTGTTTTGCAGATGTGAAAGTGAATTTTCACTGGCATCATCCTCAGAGGAATTTTTGTTCTTGGCCACGATGCCAACATGGGATGAAGTTGCAATGTTGTTGTTGTTGTTGTTGTTTTTCTGTTTCTGCACATTATTTGTGTTGACGGGAATCTTGGGATGAATGCGCGATTGTATTCAAAGTACGTCGCTCCATTTGGCCGCGCTGGTCAGAAATGGCTCCAAAGACGCCCGCTTGGAGATTTCCAGGTTTCAGGCAGGGAGATAAATGAACGCAAGCTCCCTTTGTTGTCACCTTCCGCAGCCGGCCGATATGACGACGGCAAAGTTTCCGAGTCGCGTTGGGTGCGGGTGCGGAACCCCGACATACGATCAATCGTTGCGCGCCCTCGGGCATTGCGATCGTAATGATTTCCCCGTTGTCTACGTTTGTTGACGGACAAAAGTAAGTTGACATTTTCCAGTGCGTTTTTCACCGATCCCAGGGGTCCTTCTGTATGATCTGTCATTTTGATCGGAAACGTCAATAAAAAGATTTGTTTTAAACCAGGTAGAGCAGCCTTTGCCTTTTTTTTCCTCTCTTTTTTCCGAGGGCGCTGTTGCCAAAACATGAATTGGACCCAATTCCCTTTGTTGCCGGGCAGACATGAAGCGAAAATCCACCTGTGAAGTCCCACCCAACCAAAAGGTTCTGCGGTATTTTTATTGAACGCACCACGTAAGCATTCCTCGTGCGGGTTTGAATTCAGAACCGGTCGACCCTCCTTTGGCGGCGCTAACCTCAACCGAACGTTTCCTGTCGTTGCAGATCGGAGCTGCACAAAGGTCAGGAGGAATTTTGGACCATTGCTCTTTCCAAAACCGTTTCACTTCAGCGGTGTTCTTGGGCTGTTTGGTGTGACCGGCTCTCTTGAGGTCATGCCAGCGCAGCCCTCTCTCTTGGGTTGAGGGCGGGACTCTGACCAGGCCGCTCCACAAGGCGTAGCTTCTTCTGTTGAAGCCACGCCGTTGTTGAATTACTTCTGCGCTTTGGGTCGTTGTCCTGTCGCATCACCCATCTTCTGTTGAGCTTCAATTGGTGAACACATGGCCTTCAGTTCTTGTGCAAAATGTCTCGGTAAACTCGGGAATTCATTTTTCCTTGGATGAAAGCAATCTGTCCAGGCCCTGAAGCAGCGAGCGGCCCCAAACCATGATGCCCCCTCCACCATGCTTGACAGTTGGGATGAAGTTTTGATGTTGGTGTGCTTTGCCTGCCCCCCCCCGCCCCTACACACACACACACACAAATGTTGACATTCATATCATTGTGTGGTACGAGTTCAAGCAGACGGCGTTTGTCTCTTGTTGTGACTTGGATGAAGATCAGAAGACATTTTGTGACCAATTGATGCAGAAATGCGGCTCATTCCAAAGGGCTCACTTCCTTTGGTCAGAAGCTCTTTCTGCAGTCACTGACCAAACTAATCTCTAACGCTCACATTCCACAGGTCGGGATATCAGTGTGCGCATGCGTGCGGCACAGATAAAAACAAAGGAAAGAACCCTGACCTCCACACACACACACACACACACACACACACACACAAGTGCACATCAAGAGAGACGCAACACTGCCGGCGCGTTCAAACAGTCAAGTCATCCGACGACATGGAGCTGGCCACCGTGAATCCGGCCTTTCTGGACGAGGAAGTTGGCAAGAAAGCGGAGGACGTCGGCCCCGCCGAGCCGGAAGCCAAGGCGGCGGCGGCGGACGCCCCCGCCGAGGAGTACGCGCAGATCAAGCCGTACGCCGGCATGCCCAAGGAGGTGCTGCTGCTTTACTCGTCGCGGCCCTGCTACCGAGTCCCGCGGGAGATCCTGTTCTGGCTGATGGTGGCGTGCGCGCTGTCGCTGGTGGCCCTCACCATCAGCCTGGTGGCGCTGTCGCCCCGCTGCCTCGGCTGGTGGCAGGTGTCCCCCGTCTACCAGGTGTACCTCCCTTCCTTCAGGGACTCGGACGGAGACGGGCTTGGAGACCTGAGAGGTGAGTCGGCCGCTCGTCACGTTTCCTTTGATCGAAGCGACCCGCGAAAGAAGCCGCTGGTGCGGGTGGCTGAGGCCTCGTTTGCGCGTGTGCCCCCGGCAGGCGTGCGGGAGAAGCTCGGCCATTTCCAGTACCTGAACATCAAGTCGGTTTGGCTCAGTACTTTCTACCGCTCTTCCACGAAGGACGCGGGCTACGTCGTGGAGGATTTCCGGGCCGTCGACCCGCTTTTTGGCACCATGCAGGACTTTGACGACCTTTTGGCCGAGATGCACAAATTAGGTGACCCCCCCCCCC
>NW_017842054.1:627813-632817 GCF_001891065.2 Hippocampus comes
TAAACAATTAGGAGCGCCCCCCCCCCCCACGCCCGCAAAGTCGCCGGCGGTCGCCGGCACCCTTGGCGCGATGTGACTGTCTCTGCTCCCGCCAGGTTTGAAGCTCATCGTGGACTTGGTTCCCAATCACACCAGCGATAAGCACCGCTGGTTTAACCTGAGTCGCGCCAGAGATCCACACTACCGCGACTACTACGTCTGGGCCGACTGCGGTGCCACAGAACCCAAGCCCAACAACTGGGTGGGGTCCCGTTTCATCTCCCCGTCGCGCAACCGAGAAGTCGAAATATCCGCGGGCTGCCGTTGCCAACGTCGCGTGGATGAAAGAAAAACGTCGACGCCCCGAGACGAGATTAAAACGCTTGGATTCATTTGCTTGATTCTTCTGACACCGACGCAATCGAAGTCGGGGGACTCGTGTGGGGGCACGTAGAAGAAAACGTCAGCCTCCCGTTCCCCTTTGACTCTCTGCTTCCCTTCTTCCAGGTGAGCGTGTTTGGGAACTCGTCGTGGACGTACGATGCGGTGCGAGGGCAGTGTTACCTGCACCAGTTCCTCAAGGAGCAACCTGACCTGAACTTTCGAAACCCTCGCGTCCGTCAGGAGATGCTCGTAAGACCGCCGCCGCTGCGCACGCACGCACACGTCGAGGGTGTCGTCGCGTCACGTTTCGGGAAGCCTCGCCTCCTATAGCGAACCAGATGACATGAAGAATTTCTTCCCTCACCTCAATGCCGACATCACAAGATGGCGCCCGAGCAAAACTGTCATGTTAGACGTGGCTTTGGCCCGGGCGCCAAAGCAGTGAATAAATAGCGAGCGGAAAAATGAATTGCAAACCCAAAAAGCAAGCGAGCCGCAGCGCTCGTTCGCCGAGCCCTTCGACTCCGCCGTGTCATTTGCGGTCGACGGCGAGTGGCACCACAAGGCAAAATGGCCGCCCCCGGAGACTGCTAAAAACGAGGTGGCTTTTTCGGCGCGATTCATATTTCCACAAACGCAACGTTAATCGGCACCCCCTGCTGAGGCTGGCGGAGGCGGCGTAGAACATATTGTCAAGAAATGTTTGGACTCGACTTCCCCTTTCGATTTCACCAAACATTTTAGCACGGCTAATTGTCAAACAGAGAACCATCGCTCGCAGCGAAATCTCTTTTGCCGCCGCTGGTGTCAACTGCTGAGACATCCGCATGATATTACACATTAACTTGAGTTTGTGCGCTTTTTACTACTGTGGCGCAGCTCAAAGTGCAAGTGTCATTTTTTTTTTTTACAGGACATCATCCAATTCTGGCTTGCAGCTCAAAGTGCAAGTGTCATTTTTTTTTTTTTTTTACAGGATATCATCCAATTCTGGCTGGACAAGGGAGTGGACGGCTTCCGGATGGGTGCGGTCAAGCACCTGCTGGAGGCCGCGCACCTGCGGGACGAGCCCCAGGTGGACCCCAATATGCCCCCTGTGAGTCGGACCGCCAGCCGTTGTCTGCAAAAGTACAGAGGCCTTCGCGGCTTTTTTGTGTTGCCGTCAAACGTGGGAACGGGAGATGGCGATTTCAGCAGATGAACTCGTGAGGCAGCACCATTCGACTGCAGGCAGGATTCCGCTCAAATCGCTACTCGGGGGGGCCGAGCTGCACGTCACCGGAGTGCGATGGCTCCCCGGTCGCACGCAGTTGATGTTATTTCCAAACGCAACAGGCACTCCTGCGCGCACGTGTATTTATTGTCAAATCAAACGATTCGGCCAATCAGAGGCAGGCTGCTATCAGATCTTCACCATGATAGCAGGCCGGTTTATTCTCAGTCACTGAAGATGCCACCTTCAGAAGTGAGCAGTTCCAACTGCTGTTTAAGCAGAACCTCAACAAGTTTCCTTAATGATTGATTTTTTTTTTGTGTGTCTGTGTGTGTGTGTTTTAAATGTCGACACGTACGCACCGCACACAGACACGTGTCACAGATCTACTTGAACATTTAATATAATAATATACAGGATCCGTATTCGAAAAGACAACCACAAAGAAGCAGTTACAAATAGAACTCAGTCCCGGCCACCGTCCTCCACCTTTGTGGTGCTGCCTGGGCCTGGATTTTATCCTCATGGATTCATGGCAACGTAATAACACAGAATACGTCGACCTCAATAGAATACTAGACTCTCTAAAACAGGGGTGTCCAACCTTTTTTGACCAAAGATCTACTTTTTGATCAACCGAACGCCCGCCATCGACCCCTTACCGCAGGGGTAGGGAACTCGGGTTCCTCGAGAGCCATCTCCTGCCTGTTTTCCTTCCCTCCCTACTCCAACACACCTGATTCAATTGATCACGATCGTTTAAGGCTTCGACAGAGCTTGCCGATGAGCTGATCGTTTGAATCAGCTGCGTTGCAGGAGGGATGGATCTAAAACAGGCAGCATATGGCTCTGGAGGAATCCGAGTTCCCTCCCTCTGCCTTACCCCGAAGATGAACGCAAAAGAAAAATAAAGTTGACACAAGAGTTTGTGTGTCGATCACTGCCTACCTTCGTCAAGACCTGAGGCGGAGCCATGGGACACACTTCAGCGGCGTGCTAACCATTGTGGCTCACCTCTCCAGATTGCCATTCTTTGCCGGTGACTTGTACGTGAAGCCCACTCTGACTGAGACTAAGAAGGTGTGTTCTTTCTGGCCTTCCCATCACATTCCAATCACATGCAGGTTAGCTTCGTCAAAGACTCGAACTTAGTTGATCATGTAAGTGGCCGGTGCCCACTTCAGGGTGTGCGGCCGCCCCCCGCAGAGTCAGCTGGGACAATCTCATCCTACCCGCAAGCCTGAGGAGGGCAGGCGCTGTCGAAACTAAAAGATGGCTCTTGTATGGTCGTCCGGGGGCCCACTACGGTAGACGACTGAGCAGGATGCTGCGTCCTCTTGCAGGAGTCGGCGACTTCCGAGCGAGACCTCCACCACGACTTCACCACCACGCAGCTTGGCCTGCACGATCTGCTGAGGGAGTGGAGGGCTCGCATGGACGTCTTCAGCCGGGAGCCGGGCAGACACAGGTACGGTAAAACCCCGCCTCCATCGCAGTTCGTTGTTGGGAAGGGGACGGCGGTACAGGAAATGCCGGCGTCCCATTTTCGACCCCCACACGAGCGCTGCGCGTGCGCCCTCTAGGTTAATGGTGACCGAGTCATACGATGGCAGCGAGGTGGAAAAGACCATGATGTACTACGGGACCCCCCTGGCGAAAGAGAGCGACTTCCCCTTGAACTTGTACCTTCTCGACTTGCCTCACAACACCAGCAGCTCGTGGGTCAAACATCTGGTGCATCTTTGGATGGCCAACATGCCGGCGGGACGCTGGCCCAATTGGCTGGTGAGTCGCACGGCCGGCCGCCTTATTATGTCGCCTTCCTGACGTCGCCCCCGGGATCAGGTCGGGAGCCGCAACGCGCCTCGCGTGGCCTCTGCGGTGGGTCGGCGCTACGCGCGGGTCATCAACATGCTCTTGCTGACGCTTCCCGGTACGCCAATCACCTACTACGGCGAGGAGATCGGCATGGAGAACATCAACGTGACGGAGAGTCGGCCGGAGGACTCGGCGGGCAGATATGACGAGGTACGCTTCATCCGTTTGCGATGCCGTACGAGCGCTTTGAGGGGGATGAAGCGTGAGCGGCGTGAGGAAAAGCAAAGAAGCCAATATATGGATGGGCGGACATCCCGACGAAAGTTGCAATGCGGCACCGCGTTGACATTTGCGCTTGTCGTCTCGATACTGCACTGCGCTCATGCCCGCGCAAAACCCTCGAGTGCCACTAGGGGCGCCGCGTCTGTTTTTGAAAAGGAGAACGGATTTTCAACTCAGTCGCTCCATTCGTGCTGCGAAGAAGAGGTTCATCGCTTGGATTCGATCACGGCACCGAGCAACGCATGCAGTCCCACTTTGGCGCTTTTATTTGTCGCAGAGCGTGAGCGGAGCCCCTCAGCGCTCTCCCATGCAGTGGAGCGCCGACGCCAACGTGGGCTTCACCGACCGGACCAACGTGACGTGGTTGCCCGTGCATCCCGACTACCGCAGCGTCAACGTGGAGGTACGCGGCGCCCCTCCCAAGCGCCTTCCCTTTTCCGCAGCGCCGACCGGTTCCCACGCGTCTTCTCCTCGTCCAGGTCCAGAAGGGAGACGAAGGCTCGGCGCTGTCTCAGTACCGCCGTCTGAGCGGGCTGCGGCAGTCGGAGCCGGCCCTGCAACGGGGCTGGTTCTGCCACGTCGGCGCCGACCGCGGCGTCTTCGCCTACTTGCGAGAACTGGACGGGCTGGACCGCGCCTTCCTCCTGCTGCTGAACTTGGGCGGCCGGGCGGCCGTCACCGACCTCTCGGCGGTCGCCGAGCTGCCCGAGCGGCTGCGGGTCGCGATGAGCACCGAGCGGGCCGGCGACGGCCAAGCGGTCAGCAAGTCTGGGATCGCCACCGAGGCGGGAGAGGGTTTGATGCTGGAGTTTTCCTCAAACGCTCGCTTTCACGCCAAGCACCCGGGCCTGTGCTTCATCTCCGAGAAGGCCTGCTATTTCGGCGCCTTGGACATTCTCTATACCTGCTAACTGATGCGCTTGGCTGCGCGCGCCGCTCAATAAGAAACCGACAGTGCAGTCACGTGGCTCGTTGTTCTGTCTTCTGCTGTCGTGCTCGCAACTTTATTTGGTCCTCCTGCGCCGAGCGCCGGGTGGGTCCACGTCCAGTTCCTTGTAGAGAAACGCCAGCTGGAGGGCTTCCTGTGTCAGGTGGGAAAGACGGCGGGTCACATTTCGTCCTTGGCGGACATCGGGGCCAAGGTGAGACTGAAGTTCGAAGCGGACCGCCGCTCGTTGACTCCGCCCACATGAATTGAGTCAAAGTGGGCGATGTTCGGGCACGCCAGCTTTCGGTTGCCGGCTGCTTTGCTTTTAGTGGTGGACCAGCCAACCTTTTATATACAGTGTGTGTGTGTGTGTGTGTGTGTGGGGGGGGGGGCATTGTTA
>NW_017842054.1:634374-635654 GCF_001891065.2 Hippocampus comes
ACATAAATAAAAATGGACCCGTGATCCTGGTGAGGCTTAAGGGTTCAATAAAAAAAAAAAAAGCGTAAAAGGATTGTTTTTGTTGCTTTTCCTAATTTTTCATTCTGTTTTTCATTTTTTAACTGTTGGAAACGTAATATTAATAACATAGATTAATAACAAACATGTGTCTTAAGTATGACTTAAATTATTGATGGGGAGATGAAGCCACAGGAGACTTGGCACCATTACAGCCATTTGGTTCCATTATTTGTTCGTTTTTTTCATGTTTCACGTACGCAGGAAACCACCTGCTGGCCATGTATAGCATTACAGGCAGCTACAGTTTACCCGCACGATGTGTGATGCACTTATGCATACCTTTTATATACAGTGTGTGTGTGTGTGTGTGTGTGTGGGGGGGGGGGCATTGTTATCAATTTGACGCGGCAACTTGGAGAACCCCTCACAGTTTCAATTTACACCGACATTTTTCAGCCGATCGAGAAATCCGACTCTTTTACGGTCATTTGAACATTTTTTTTTCCAAAGATCAATTTGCAACACATTGCTCAAGGATACGGCAGTATGGCGCCCGCCCACTAACGCAGAGAAGGGCGAACTCGACGTCAGATTTTTGGGGTTGTTTTTGGTTTCGTCTTCAGTATCGGCCGCGACCTTCGAACGGGGCCGCGCGCCTGACCCGGCCGGCCCACCCCCGCATCGCAGCCTCGGATTTGGCGTTTACCTCCTCCAGCACGGCCTCCCAGTCATCGGGTCCCCCGTGGTTGGCTCCGGGTTGGACATTGACCACGATATTAGGTTCCGGGTCTGGAAGAAAGTACAGGGCGAGACAAAAGCCAAAGTGAAGGAGTTTCTCCATCGTTCGACTCGTCGTCCAACTCGGCCCGTATCCGGCTCGCTCGCTCAGTCCCGTGTCCTCGTCCATCCTCTTTGAATTTCGACGATCCGCCCGCCCGCCCGCCCCTGAGTGCCCTGACCCTCCGCCTCATCTCGGCGGTCGCGGCTGTTTCACAAGCGCGGTCTTGACCTTGACAGCTCCCCGGTCCGCGGCGTCTAATCTCTGGCTCTGATACGCTATCTCTTAAGCATGCTAATGGGCCCCCGCCGCCCGGCCTCCGCGCCATCAGCACTTTATCAAATAGACTCCGGAGAGCCGAGATTATGCGCGCAGACGCAGACGCCCCCCGCCCTCCCTCGTGCCGCTGCGGGCGGGTGAACAACTGGGGCCAAGTGATGCGATGAGGTCCGATTAGAAGCGAGTGGGGGGGGGGGGGGGT
>NW_017842054.1:635859-645042 GCF_001891065.2 Hippocampus comes
TGCAATTAGCGAGCACGCGCATACGCGCCGGAGCGCAAGGTGACCTCCGCTTCACGTCGGTCGTGAACCGAAGTGACTCGCGTGATGGTCGTCTGTCCGTCCGCCACGCACCGAATGCAAGCGGGACCATTTGCGGCGACCCGACACGTTAGCGGAACGTACCTGCTTTGGCCGCTTCCTTCAGCTTCTCGGCGTACTTCAGGACACCCGCCAGAGGCGTCCTTTGGTCGTCGGCGTAGGCCGTGAGCAGCATCGACGGGTAACGCTAAAGGAGGGTCCGGAAAGGAGGAGCCGCATTAAAACGCCTCCCCTTCAAAATCGAGTGAACCCGTTCGTCTGCTGTGGGGCATTCCTTTCAGAATGGTGAAAATTCTCCAAATTGAGTCTCCAGAATGTGTGTGTGTTTTTTTTTTAAACGATCTTGTTTTATCCCCGCCACACGCTTAAAACGTGCAGCTAATGAAACCACTTTTTAAAACGCACACGGTCGATGTGAACGCAAACGTATTGCCAAAACTGCAAGTCGTGCGTCTGCGCCCAAAAAGAAAACGAAAAAGCTGTGACAAAAACGAATCAAAACGATGTGAATTTCAAAAACAAAAATGACAAAAAAACCATGACAACTCTGACAAATCTGGGTACACGCAAGTGCCAAGAGAAGCAAAAAACAAAACAAAAAAAGACAGTGGCGCATGAGTTCAATGACTGAGGAGAAAAAAAAAAGGAAGATCAGCTCTCTCTGTATGCCTAACGAGATGTTTTTTTTTTTTAATGAAAAAAAAAACCACCGTTCCTGAAAAGTAACAAGCACTGGGATGCAGGAGACACGCCCAATGATCCATTGCGGTCGGCGCACTCGTGGCCACCCCCCCCGGAGCCTCGCGCTCTCCATTCTCGTGGCCTCTGACTAAGGGAGCTTGATGGAAACGACGACAGCAAAGCCACCCCCCATGTGAAATTTGCAACTCGACTCATTTTTGGCCTCTTTTGTTTTCCCTTATCGACCGACTGTACATTCCAAGGGAAAAAAAAAAAACAAAAAAAGGTCAACTTCAAAGCAAGAAATTGATGGGAGGGCTAAGCCGTGCGCTTCTTTACCTGAGAAGTAATGTTGCAAACTGGGCAATAGGAGGCGATGGTGAGCCTGTGTTGCGGGTTATCGACTGATTGTACATTCCAAGGAAAATAACCCCAAAAAAAGTCAACTTCAAAGCGCTAAGCCATGCGCTTCTTTACCTGAGAAGTAATGTTGCAAACTGGGCAATAGGAGGCGATGGTGAGCCTGTGTTGCGGGTTTCCCAGGGGGTCCCCCCACTCCTCCCTGTCCTCCAGCGTCAGGGGCAGTTTGGGGTCCTCCATTGTTGCCAGCACATCCAGGAAAGGACTCTGTCAAAACGGTGGGAAAACACCAGCGTGTTAAAAGGACTCCTCTGCATTTGCGCCCCGCCCTACAGCAGATTTTTCAGTGCTCATTTTTTTACAAAGTGTGTTTACAGACCCCCCCCCCACCCCACAACGCGTACCTGTAGCGTGACCGCCCGCATCATATCCGGGCGTCCGTTGCACAGCGCCCCCACCGGCACGGCTCCGGCGCTGCGGGCGGTGAGGACGGTCCTCCTTGGGCTGGAGACCCCCGAGGCGAAGAGGTGAGCGAGGCAGGCTTGAAGGTCTTCCACGCTCCTGCGCTTCCCCTCGACCCGAGCTTGTCTCTGCCACGCCAGCCCGCGCTCTCCTCCCCCTCTACGCAACGTGGAAGCGCCATAGAAAAAAAACAAAGATAAACGCTTCGATCGGGCGGCCGGCGACGGCGGCGGCGGATGCTACCTGATATGGCAGTAGGCCAGAGCCCAGCCCTGCTCCAGCAGAAACCTTTTCTCCGGGCGGAAGCGCATGTCGACGTCCCGGCCGTAAGCTCCGTAGACGTGTACCAGCAGAGGAGTGTCTTTTGTACACGGCCCGCCGTGAAGCAGCGTCACCGGCACCGAGGTTCCGTCCTACGGCGGGGATGCGATTCTCGGCATTTCACGCCACATTGTCAATGCGACCTGACCTCAGTCACGTCAACGTGTCGATTCCAACTTGGGTGAAATGTGCCCTGCTGCTGATGAACGTTTGAGTGTTGGCACCTGGCTGCGGGCCTTCAAGCGCGCGGTGATAGCCTCCCGGGCCCGGTTGGTTGGAGAGGGAGCGGGCCTGCCTCCCGCGCCCGGTGAAAGGAGGCCTTCCTCGAGGCGAAGACGGTAAGACACCGGGGGACGAACCGGAGAGGAGATCAGGAACTCCATTGTGCCGCGTGGCTCCGCAAAGCCCGGATGCTGGCTTTCGACCGCGCACGCCCAGGAGGGCAGCTTCAAGCGTAACAGTCGGTCAGTCGGGGGAGTGAGCGGACTACGGTCACAAACGTTTTGTTTTTTTTTAATTTACCTGCAGAGTATAGGCCGCCCTCGGTCGGGAGAGCGGAACGACAATCAGCTCCAGCTCATTGCTCGTCGTCGCGGCAACCAATACGCAGTGGTCCCCCACGACGTCCATGTCTTTGAGCGCGGTGCCGGGACGCGGGGTGAAGATGGCATCCCATGACATCATGGAGGGCTCGGAGATGGGGGCCTTCGCCACCTGAATGGGGGTTTTGGTTTTTTTTTTCTTCAGACAGAAGCCGCCTACTGCCCCCCGAGACAGCCCCCGGCACGGGCTCCGGCGCGCCCCCCGCGCCCCTCGTGAGGAGAAGCGGCTCCGAAAATGGACGGAGGGATGCTCGTGTGGAGTCTCTCTCTACCTGATATTCCCGTCCGGGCCCCGTGTTGGCGAGGATGATCACGTTGCGCCTCCAGTGTTCCACGTAGTACAACAGCTGCGGCTGGCGCACCTGAACCAGGACGGGTTCCAGACGGGGGTCGGAGACGTCCACGAGCAACGCCTCGGAGCTGCTCCTGCCGCTGCAGGTGATGCTCAGCACGTGGCCGTCTCTTGAGCGAGACACCTCCACGAAAATACTGAGGCGGGGAAATTAAAGGGGGGTCGGGCACATTTGGCATCCTGTATCGTGACTTTCGGATCAACATTTTTGTAAGTGTGCCACAGCGTGAAGTCGTCTGTATCCAGGTTGTCGAACGGCGTAAAGCGACCCACAACGGCCTTCATGGCTAAATCGCTGGCAACAAACATGAGTGCACCTCAAAATGAAATTGTCCAAAATTTGCGTGGAATTGACGCTTCTCTGAAAATGACTCTGAATGCCACAAGATGGTGTCAAAGCACTACTTTTCTATTCTGGCTATGGCATGGCGAAAATCAAGTTCCTCCCCTCCCTTCAACATAGTTCCTTGGCGCCAAAGAACTCATTTTCATTGACAGGGCTTCGGCCTGAGCTCTAAAACAATAATGGACGATCGGTTCAAAAAAGAAAAGTGCGAATAGTTGAATGTACGACTAACACCGGGATGAATTTTTTTTTTTTTCTTGATACTCACTCCGGCTGCGATTCCTCATACACGGAGCGTATCGTGCTTCCGTTTTGCGTGAGGTCCAGACGGTATACGTTGCGGCATTTCAGACCTTCCCGGGTGGTGTAAAACAACACGTCGTCTGTGGCCCACTCTTCCAAGACACAAACATCAGGTCAGACGTTCGCCGCCATCGTTGGACTTATCCAAGCCGCTTTAAGAGTGTTTTCAAAATGTACCGAAGCTAACGACGTTGTCCAGCGTGAGTCCGCGTCTTCGGCCCAGCTTCACCACCACGCACCTGCGTTTGGATGTCACGTGACCTCACGCGTTCATTGGAACGAAAGAGACAAATGTGTCGGGATTCTCTTCTCCGGTACTGACCTTGTTGTTTCTGCGCTCCACGTCTTCAGAGTGGCGGCGAGATGCTTCTCCTGAGGGGAAAGGCGTATTCTCTGCACGGTCCACGCTTGCGTCTCCTCGCCCGTCGCGACGCATCCCAGGTCGAGAACCGGCTCTGGTTCCGACTCGCCTGTGAGCAAAATGCTGGTTTTATCCCCAACAGACACGGAATGCTACGGCCATTTCAGATCAGCGAGCAAAATAAAATGAGAGAAGCCAATCCAAAATATTCAACAACAATAGCAAGGCATTAGACAGAAACAATATACAAATATTACAAGGTGACTTAATTTTGCGGAATTGTGCATCAATTGGCGACAACTGCAAAATGACGTCAAAATAAACATCGTTGCTTACGTTTCGCCTTTTCCATTCTGTAGATGCCGTTACCTTCCACAAAGTAAACATGGTGACGACCGTACACCTGCGTCAGGAAAGATCGAATCCAACGTGCAATATCTTAAGACACTTGGAGACATTCAAGCGGGGTCGCAATCCACTTCCACAAGGATTAATTACCACTGAGTGGTCAGGTACGTCTGAGAACCTGCCGTACGTTGCCTTCAGGTGTCTCTTGAAACACGCCTTCAAGTCCTTGTACCGCTCAAGGTCGCGACTGAAACGGTCCGAGGGTATTTCCTGAAAAGTGAAAACTATTTCAACACTTCCAAAGAGAACCACTTCGGACTTTTCCGGTTTCAGAGCGGGCCGAAACGAAGCATCCAAGTTTTTGGCCACACTTACTTTCGTGTAGTAACGACAACGGAGACGCTTCGTGACAAAAACATCCCGAAAACGGGAGCGAAATGTCACAGAACGTGCAGCTAAACGGAATGCGGCGACAACAGCCATTAGATTGCTTTACATTTCACGCGCCGTCTCGAAGGAAGTTTATCGCCGGCCGCGCTTCCCTAAACAAAGGCGGCGGCGAATGACGTGTACAAAAAGTTCAGACTTAACTAATCGATACCAGAGTTGACCGGTGGCCTGTTTCCTCCTTGAAATCGAGCTCGACCGCTCTGAACACTACTCATATGTCTCAAGTGTCCAAAGTGTACGGAAGCGGTGTGAGGTTGTGAATCTTGGACAAGTCACGCCAGTGCAGCCCGTCGTATTCGCGTCGGTGTACAAAAAAAAAGAAAGAAAATCACTTCGCCGCTGCCTTCGCCCGACAATTTCACACGTTTATCTGGACACGTTCCAACAGCGCTTTGAGAGGAGAAACATGAACGAGGGCGCGTCTTGTGCCGCTAATTCCCAAACGTCTCACGATGGCGTTAAGACAGATGTCGCCCGAGCCAGGTGGAGCCTTCTCAGACAGGTAACCGCACCCTTTCAAAATGTATAAACGCTGCCAAAACCATAACCAAAAGGTGTGTTATTGGAGCTGAGTGGAACCGAAGGAGGACTTGCATGATAGATTCGTGATCCCTTTGAGCCGCCGTATTGGTTTTCCTGCTTAAGCGTGACATTCTTTGATGATTTACCTTTTATACAATCGAAAACAATTCCCCGGTTCGTCCATGATACCTCAAGGATAAAGAATGGTTTCAATTGTTCAATTGACTTGTTGATGAAATGAGCCTGTTTGGATTGGGCGGCCCTGTCCGATGAAGACAAGCCTGCCCTCATCCGACTCCACATGACGACGGGCCAAATCAACTGCGGGCGCAATGGCTGCACTGAGAGCCCCTCATGGGGGCTGAGACCTGAGATGCACACGCGAGCGAGCCCCTTTAATACAACTTGGTTTCCGTTTGCCCTCGTGGAGGCAGCATTTCATCATCAAGTCGGCAAATCACCCTTTCCAATTAGTACGCGGACCCGATGAGCGGAAGTAGTCGTACCTAAACCGGGCCGGTGACTTAACCCGGTTTGTCAAAAGCAATCTGCGCATCTGCCAAAGCTCAATGCAGCTCTGCTTATCCTTTGATTTTCATGTAGTCCCTGACCCACCCCACCAGGTCCAGATTAGAAATAAGTTGGGCTTGAGCATTATTTTCCAAGAGGATGCGCTTATTTTTTGGCAATGAGAAATGTTTTTATTGCAGTCATTTCTGTGAAGGTTGATGCAAGTGAAGACATAAAGTATGACATAAAGCAAATCTCAGAATAGGAAAAAGCAAAACTTTTGCATTTTCCTTCAGTGACGGGCGAGCAAATCGATTCAAGTTGGATTTTTGAGGGGGAAAACAATTCTACGTATGTCTGCCATTCAGACACCGAGCCCTATGTTGGATATTATTGTCGCTTTGTTTGCTTTCAATGTCTTCTCAAAGTTATTGCTGCTTCGATATCAATGGCGGCTTTCCTTCTCTACTCGGCTAAGCCGACATACTCGCGCGATTCACTTTTTCCTCCCCCTTCTCAGGTTTTGCGCGGGAAGCGGGCGGACAACCCGGAGGTCAAACAGGCATCCGTCCGCAGGTTCGCCACCTTTGAGCTCTTCGGCAGGACGAGGCCCGCGTCCCACGATTCCTCGGAAGAGCAATGGGTGGAATACAGAAGTGTTTTCTCTCCCGATTACAGCGCCTTTCTCAGGTAGGCGCTCTTGAGTCGATGTCGGCGTACGTCGCAATTGGAACGTGAGCGCGCTGTAATTCGATTCGATATTTTAGGGACAACCCGGGTCCGCTCCGAGTTAGCGAAGTGCTCAACAGCTTCGACAACACCGGCAATGTCTGTGAGTACCCTTTGACTTCCTCACTCGCCCGTGCGTCTTGCGTTGTGATGTGCCATTGTCCAAAACGTTAAACGAGCCTCATGCTGTGTTCGGCTGAGCAAATGATTGACGCTTTGATGTTGTTTGCCGTATCATGCGCTGCCCTTAAAATGCCCTTCGCGTGGAAGTGCACAGCAGTTGGCTCTGATCGGTTGACTGTTCAATGACTTTGAAGGAAACGGGAGAGAGAGCGCGATTTTTGTCGGGGGCTTCTGCTTTTGCACTCCTAAGAAAGTCACTTTTGATTGGAGTGATTAGAATTCTGCTCATTATTATTGTGTGACAGTGTTGTTAATACTCGCGGTGACTACTGCTCTCGTGTGGCGGATGCGCCATCCGGGGGTGTCAGACATATGGCCCGCGGGCCGGAACGGGCTCATCAAGTGATGCCATCTGATTTGGTATATGCCCACAGAGTTTGAGCATATCCAAGGGACAGTATAGCCATTTAGAAACTTTCAGTGTTTGTTCATTAGAAAAAGCCAAAACAGTAATCCTTCGGTTTTCCCGGATAATTGATAGTGGTGCTGAGTAAAAAGATGGCTGCCGTGGAAGTGGGGTTGACTCTCCGTCGCGTCCGTCAAATAAGTCCTTTCAAGGTTCACTTTGGTCACGTTCCACTCGACGTCGCGCGCTCTTGACGCGGAAGCCCAAGTTGGCCGCTCGGACTCGCCTTACTTGCGATCCGTTCATCAAGAGCCTCCTTCTGTGCCCAACCGTGCTTGAAAGGCAAGCCATGTCAAAGATGAGAGGTTCGCGTTAACCAGCCAGATGGCACCGCGGGAGTCTGGGTCAAAGGTGAAGGCCGCGGCTCGAGGCCACTTCCCCCCGTCGCGGCGGCCGCCCTCGCTTACACGCATACACTCGGCCAGGGAGACGATAGCATCCAATAAAAAGACGAAGGTCCTCATCGTGCCTCAGTTGATGATGATGATGATGATGATGATGCCACTTCTTACAGTGTGCGTCCGCTTTCAGTCTTCCCCCGTGTTTCGGCTTCCTCCCAGCTGGAGGCACGCTTGGCCAGATGGGGAAGTGAGTTCCCGACTCAACTGGTGGATTAGCGCAGCCGGAGATGAGAGTATCTGTCGAGCAGGGGAGAGGAAGCCTGCGGGCGGGGCGGGGGCCACGCCGGACGGCCATTGGCCCGTCTTTCTTGAACTCTGCATGGTTGCGCCATTATGGCGAGGTCATTTACAGATCATCTTAGGAAAACAAACTTTCTTGAGAGCACGCCGAGAGAAGAACACTTTGCATTCAAGGCAATGGACGAGTCGGAAGAGTCCCGAAAACCGCACCTCTAAAACTCGGGGAGCAACGCTCCTTGGAAAGACGGCAAACAATGAGACCCCGACATCAGTTGGACTGATTGTGAGTAAAGTGGGTGGAAAAATATGCAACTGCTGCTTACCTGGGCGCCGGCGCGGTGGAAAAGGGGCCGTGTCTGCGTGTCTGTCCTGACAGAACTCACAACCCCCACCCCCCACCCCCCCCCACCCCAAAAAGAAAAGTCTTGTTCCCGTAATGGAAGATTTCCTTTTGAAGCAGCCATTCCAGGCAAATTCCGTGGCCTCGTACTTTGTTTCACTCCTTCTTGGGAATTCACCCAAATGATAACGCACCTGGACATAAGGGCGGCGCTCCACCGCAAAAGATTTTTTTTTCCTCCAACGCTGTACAAGAGGTCAGCCTTTTAATTTTCAAGGCGCCATCGCCGGTAATTTCCAGGCACTTGTATTTTGCGCAACTCCGATAGGGGCATTCACACAAGCGAGCCATGATCAGAACCAGCACCCCCGAGACCGATCGGTGGCGCTCACACTTGACGAGCTTTTTTTTTTTTTTTTTTTTTTGCTCGCGCCATCTCATATTGGGCGAGTATGTTTGTTTGCCTTTCTGGGGATTATCGGTGAAAAAAACCCGAGAATTGCCCCCACAGGAACGCATCTCGATCAAACTTGCCGCGTATTTCTTGGACGAGCGGCGACGGGGGTCAGGAAAGTTTCTTTTGAAGGTTTGCCATGAGAACGGAAAACCGTCATCGAGAGTCGATTTCTGAAGAAGAGTCAGCCCAAAGAGGGCGGCGACGGGAAGCGGGGCCTTTGTACTGCTATCGACTTGGGCTCGTCAGGTCGCCCGAATGGGCCCCATTCGTCGATTTGACCCGAAATTGCCAAGCTTAGTTGCCGTCTCCATTTCTTGCAAGTGGAACACGGTGAAGCGTTTTTGAGAATTTGCTCCGGAAAAAGCGGCGGCGGGATCCGATCACCGGAAGCGGGGAGCCGTCTCGAAGCAACTCTCCGCCGGCCGCAAGCGCACCGTGGTTCGGACGTCGCTTGCGCCTCGCCGCCCGAGTGCGCAATTGCGCGGAGGAGAGCGAGTTCCTCAGACAATGAGCCGCCCCCCCTCCCCCCGCTCTCCATCCCATGTTTGGGACTAGCAATGCGTGAGATCAATTAGAGCTGGTTGAGAGGAGGCTCTGAAAGGAGCAGAGGTAACCCCGTCACAGCCCCCGGGGGTACGCTTGTGTTTCTGCTGGAAACGGGAGAGGAGCCCTTCCGAGTCCACACGGGGCCACTGACGCGCAAGCCTGCCAATGACACGCCGCCTCCCCCC
>NW_017842054.1:645079-651934 GCF_001891065.2 Hippocampus comes
CCACCAACGCATCTGGTGCACCTCGGCCACCTTCCCCTCGCCGTCTCGCTAATCCCTCACCCCTGAGGTGCGGACAAGCCCGGATCCTTCGGGGTCCTTGTCCTGTTCAATAGCGGACTCCAAAGGCCGGCCGGATTAGGCCCGCCGGCCCTAAAACGCCGACTCGGCTTTAAATCGCTAACCCCCCCGCCGACGCGACCCAGTCGCTCTCTTTCTCTCCCCTCCGCGCTTTTGTGTTTGCGCCGCCGCCGAGCGCGTACGTGAACAATATGTGACGTCTTAGCCGACAATAGGCCGGAGTCGATGGTTTCACTTGCGTGAATGGCGCGCAGACGAGGAGGCGCGCTCGCGGGCGATGGAGAGTGGAACGGCCCCGTTCGACTCGGCCCGCTCGGTTCCGCTGTGGCACCGTTCACGTGCGTTTTGGAGCCGCTCATCTCAGTTTGACGTTTGGTGAACGGAGGCCCCGTGGTTTTGATCTCAGGGTCGGAGATTCCACGCCTTCCCCGCCCCTGCCCGCACTCTCGGACCGGGTCCAGTCAACGCGCCGACACGTACGTCTTTCCCCGAGGGTTCGGACCACTAAGAATACACCCTGTGTTGGTGTTTTTTTTTTGGGGAGTTTTTTTGCGTGACTGTTTGAGGTGGTGAGCCGATGTTGACTTTGCAAGGCTAAGAAGACCGCAGCGGGTGGGGCTTTGGGCTGACTCGAGTCAAAGATCACATGCCTGACTGTGACCAGGTTGGAATCGCTCACTGGAATTCACGGATGCGGTTGTGCTCGCGCAGTCTGGTCTTCCCACGTGGAAGTGTTCCAACAGCCGCCGCCGGTCTTTGGAATACTTGGGTGAGGGAGGGAAGATTTTGAAACCATAGATATCCGCCATCGGATGCTCTCGTTCTGTCATACTTTGGTCGGTGTGGGGGCGGGGCGGGGGGGGGGAAGCCATCAGGAAGATGCTATTTTCAAAATCCCCCCTAGTTCACTTCACCTGGGAATTGAGCGGACGTTGTCCAACCCTCCGCAAGCCCGTTGGACGATGACCAAGATGACCGTCGTGCGAGGGTCCAAAGGGGTCATTTGTCATCCAAGAATCAAAAGCGCGTTTTTCCGCGCGCACGCGTCGGCGAGCGCGGCATCGTGCACTTGAAGTAAAGCTCTCGAGTGCGGCAGTGTCGAAGGCTCGAGGGCGCATTGAGAAAGAGTTGGGCCGCTTGACTTAATTGAAAGTAATTGATTTTTCTCCGGAGGCCAAAACGACGAGGGGCAAGGAGTCGCCTGTCGTCGCCGGCTTGTCCTCATGCACTCTGGGACGTTTTAGCACTGAATGCAACCTGACGCCCTGAAACTGCCCCCCCCCCCTCACACACACACACACACACACACACACACACACTGAAAAAGTCCCTTCAGTAAACCACCATGCAGCTTTAAGCAGAACAGGGATTGAAGGGGAGCTCTTGGGCGTAGTGCGTGCGTGCACGAGCACCAGCGAGCAGCGGGGAGCGGGCTCAGGAAATGAGTCGAGCGTGAAAGGGGGGCTTCCCTTCTCAGTGCCGTTGTATTGTGAGCGCCACTAATACTCAGCTAATTACAAGGACATACTTGAACAGCAAGCATGTCTCCTTCCTTTTCTCAGACCCCATAGAAAATCCGCTCACCGTGGAATTAGGTGTCGGGGAAAAAGCAAGAGTAATAAGAAGAGGTCGTTCCCACCTCCCCTAAAAGCAAAGCCGGCCCTCCCTCCGGACGGCTACAATGTGATTGGATTTTTCTCCATTTAAGTCAGCCAACCCCGACATTAGCCCCGCTTAATCGCCTTCCTGTTGGTTTTGAATGAGAGCAAATATTTGTTATGCGCGCAGTTCGTGGACTAAGCCTCCATAAATAGTTGACGTGTCCATGATCCTTTAGCGTCCAACTTGTTTTTGGTGCGAGGCGTATTAACGCGATGCCAAATGGCTCAGTGGCTTACTCGGATTGAAGTTGGTGGCTCCGTTCGCTTTGGCGACAGTAAGGAAACCAAATGCAAAACAAACGGTTCATGTTTTTCGATGAGCAGAAACAGATTTGCTGATCAAAGCTTAGATTTGAAAATATATCTATATATATTTTTTTAAATTTAGGAACGGGCATGTCAGGGTTTGAGGTTTGCATCGTGGAGCACGGAGGACCCAAGTGCAGCGAGGCAAGACCGGGGAGCAGAAGTCATGTCAAATACATACACACTTATGCCTACATATCTCTCGATACATACGTACGTAAAAAAAGAGAGAGAGAGAGAGAGAGAGAGAGAGAGAGAGAGAGAGAGAGAGAGAGAGAGAGAGAGAGAGAGAAGGAGCCAGTTGTGGCTGGTTGTGCGACAGGAGGCGTCGGGAAGCTAACTGATTTCTCAAATAGCCCCCCCGAGAAGGCCCGCTAATTGCTAGCTAGCGCTTGGCCTGCGGGGGCGCATTTGGATGGCGGCTATGCAAGCCGTAGTACGCAATGGGAGTGTTTAATCACGGCAATATTCATGAAGTAGCTCTGTGAGGACATTATAAGAAGTTGTGATTGTTGAATCACGATTTTACACACACACACGCGCACACACACACACACACACACACACACACACCTGGTCATGCTCCACATGCACAGCGCAGACTTTCCTCGTCTCGCTCATTCTGTCTTCATCTGCCCACAGCAGGCCATGGCGCCACGGACCTTTTGAGTTTGACCACTGAAGATGAAATAAAACACACACACACACACACACACACACACACACACACACACACACACACGAAGGAGTCGATTATTTTTGCTCATGGATGAATATGACGTCTGCGAATGGATAAAGTCCAAAAATGTATACGGTTCAAAGATCCAAAGCATTGAAGTCGTTTCTACGAGTTTTCCACAACGCATTTTTGTTCCGGAAAAGTATTGCCTCTGCATTTTTTTGAACGGTCCGACCGAGGGAGGAAAATAGGTAGAAAACGTGGCCTGCTCCAACTGCAAATCACGTAGCTCACAAATGGAAGTCATCGTGAGAGCGAATCCGCAAAAAGAAGTCGCGACGGAACGCCCGACTCTCTAATTTAGTTCCTTGATGATTTTAGCATCTGCTGTTAATAGGCAGTTAAAAAAAAAAAAAAAAAACAGCGAGCGGGCGGCCATTGGCATACGGTCCAGTATCACCGCAGACAGCATATCACTCAGCGTTTTGCTTTTTCTCTGGCTTCCGTTCACACCGACGCTGGGACGCTTTGTCTCCGTCAAACAATGAGGGCGCTGTCTGACGAACTGCCAAAGTAAGCAAGCTCGGGCAAAACGGCAAGAAATGATCATCGGCTTTATTTGCGGCGTCATTCCGCCGGTGGCCGCCTCCCGTCGCCCTCTTCCGGCAGCCCGCTCCACCGCTCACCGGTGATTGCCGTCGCCGCGACAATCAGGGATTCTGTGCCAGTGTATGAACACACAGGCGCACACACACGCACCTCCCGGAGAAGAAACACTTTTGAAGCTTTTATGCCGTTTTCCCAAGTGGCTGTTTTTGAGCGCAGCCACAATGGAGGGCCTAATGCGGATTTGTTTAGAGAGCTGCTTAATTGGAGTGGGATGCTCTAATTGCACCTCTTTCATTGAGTGTGTGCGTGGGGGCGGTGGGCGGCGGTGGGCGGGGGGGTGTACATTTGGCCGCGGCACGCGCGCGTGCGAGAGCCTCACCTGGCCTTTGCACCGCGTGCGCTTGGATGCAAAGCGGCCGACGTCAAGTGTGCAATCGCACGGCGTGACGATGACCATAAAAGGTATCGCATCCTCCGAGCTGCCCTCGGCGATGTAAACGCACACCCGCGTTCGCTCGCATGTCGTGAAGAAGCGACACGGGGCGAAAACCGCCAACCAATGAAGTGCTCCCTCACGTTTTCAACAGTCAAGTTTTCCAAAATGGTAATACAGCGGAAAAGTCGCAATTCACTTGCCAAAATTGGAGGCAAAATGCCCCACGAGCAAGCAAGCAGGCAGGTGTAAATGACTCCAAGTAGCTGCTATTTATTTGTCGACATCCATCTTTGAAACTTCAAAGTGAAACACTCCCAAATAGGAGTCCAAATGAAGCCGCGGTGGTCAATCGTGAAGCGTGTGTTGCCGGCACACCGCAACGACAGATATATGCTGCCGAACTAGCAGTTAGCGAGCTGCTGGCGCATTCAGAAGTGCACAAATCTTGCAGAGGACGGATATCATGACACTTTTAGCTGCGTTAGCTTGTCTGTCTGTCTGTCTGAGCTGCAGCGGCATGGCTTTGGGAGTAGCGCACGCGCACGCACGCACACACACACACACACACACACACACACACACACACACACACGCCCACGCTGTGCCTCCAGTGGGGCTGTAATAGCGGGTGTGAGTATATTAGTTGCTACAGTCCAAGTGTTAAGTGCTAGCCTGGTGTGTGTGAGATCAATGTCACATGTGCTATCCTTCACACATACCCCACAACACACACACACACACACACACACACACACACACACACACACACACACACACACACAGGCACAGCTATATGGCCCCGGGTTGAGAGGTAACAGAAAAGCATCCGTCTCTCAAACTGAACTCTGCTACTCTGCCGCATTTTGTCTTTCATATGTCCAACGGGAGCTCTTTTCAGCGTAGCCTGTTGACACCGGTTCACACAGTCCCAATTTCACGTGTTTCATTTTCCATGTGCCCATTTTGCTGACGACGAACACCTTGACAACTTGAATGTCATGATCACGAGCAGATTTTCCCCAGCAAACAATGAAAAGTCGTCGGTGACGCGGAACTGCGGGAAGCCAACTGCTGCCGCGACTTTGCTTAGGAAGAAAATATACAGCGCGGGCTTCCCCTCGCGAGTGAGCCGGTCCGCACCTTGTTGTACTTCCGGAGGCACGGCGCGCATGCTCTGAAAACACGTCTGGTCAACGCCAGCAAATCTGCAATCGTCACTCACTTGGGAGAGCGAGGCTCCCGGCCGACGCTCAGTCGAAACGACCAATTGGCAAAGTCGAGCATTTCGACAATCGTCCGTAACGGCGACGAAATCACGGCAGAGTTGGAGGCCGACGGATGCTCGTCGACGGCACCTCCTGAACTTCACAAAGAGACACTTTGCATTTGCTGACTGAAGGTTGCCTTCATATGGTATCCACGTATTTGGAATGGACACGTTTATTCTCGATGACATGTTTGTGGTTTTACGTCCGTGAATGTCCACACTGCCTTCGACATTGTAGTTGGCGGCCATTTTATTGGAAACGCGTACAACGGTTATCGCACGCAGATTCGTGATGTCCCACCAGGTTCGACTGTACTCGCCACTTGGTGCACATTCCCCACTCACGAGGACACACACACACACACGCAGAGCTATTGCGCATATGCCCCTCCCGCTCGGTGGCAGTAGGGAGGGGCCGCCGTTGAGCAGCGACGCTCCATCAATACTCGGGCTGGGCACTAATGCCTGCTGTCTGCTGATGGACCTTGGCCTGCCTCCAGGGACCATTAGCCTCACCAGGACACACACACACACACACGCACACACACACACACACACACACACACACACACACACATGCACACGCAATGTCCAGAGAGCGTCGGAAAGGAGCATTTGCATGCCGCATGCGCTATTAGTCCAGTAAACGAGTGTCGCTTTGTTTGCTATCAAATAGGCTGAAGCGCTTTTGATGAACCGAAGCTTCCAATGGGCCAAAAGGAGCTTCGCGGTGTGGCTCGGCCCCGATTGCCATTCAAATAATTCCAGTTGACCAAGGACCGCCCCATCCACAGCTGCTCTCTCCATTGTTACCGTCGTCTTTCGTCGTCTCACTCGCTGTTCTCGGTGCCCGGTGTTGACTGGAGAGTTTTGAGACGGCCTCCCTTGACTTCTGCAACTGGAGTTCTGGCCATCAAACTTTCGTCGTCGTCGTCTTCCTAACCGAGCATTGCGTCAAGCCTTCTATTGTGTCAAGCGTATTTCTTGATCCAACTGTGTTGCATTTCTTCTCGTGGCGCGGAGCGGAGAACGGACCGAATGTCCTTTGCAAGTAACTGCGTTGCAACGAGGAGTACGTGCGTCGGCATCCTATCGCATTTCAGAAAGTATGTCATTTCCAAGCGCGGTACATTCCGCCAGCTCCCGTGCCGCGGCTGATGCGCGCAATCGAGCGTGAAACTGAAGCGGGACCACGCCGGACACATGTTGCCCATAAATATTTATTCGTCGGAAAGTGCATGCTTCATGTCGATACGGTGACGATGTGGTTTGACATCGCCGCGGAAATGCATATCACATCATTGCGGGTGCACGAGTGGGGGTGGGCGAGGGGGTTAAAAAAAAACCCAAACAAACAGATTCACGGTGCGCAATGGCAATCTTTCAACTCAATCAATCCCCCCACTGGATTCGGTTCGTTGGCAAACTGCCGATTGTTATGTCAAGGTGACGGGAGAAAACTGCAGCGCTTCCGTCGTCTTGCTTTGCTGACCCCGACATAAACCCGAGTAGCGATTCAATTCAAGCTTCACAAACTCTCCGAAAGCTGAAACAAAGCTCCCTCCTCTCTTATTTTCTCTGATTTTTTTTTCCCCATTAGACGGCGAATTACAGACACAAGGCCGTCTTTGTTGGACCGGCTTTATTTGAGTTAAAAAAAACAAAAACAAAACAAAGGCCCCAGAGTGCAGCCAAACAATAGGAAGACAATAACAGGAAGGAACGTGTTGCTAACAAAGCCGCGGTCGGCGTTTGGACGGAACCAAAGCGTCGGGGTTACGCATCGGCGTCTTTTGTTGTTGGGGTTGACAGGCTTTGT
>NW_017842054.1:652602-682263 GCF_001891065.2 Hippocampus comes
GGCCGTGTGACAGGCAGATAGCCTCCCCCGCTCTGCTGCCCATTGTTAGGAGCCTGTCATCAAAGCCGCCTCGTACCATCGCGCCCGCCTGCGGGTTTTTTTTTTTTCCCGCTTTTACACTCGCTTGTCTGCGCCTTGGTGAGTTTCTAACGTGGACCCCCCTCGGCGTGGATTCGTCAACTCCAAGCCCGTTTTCTTGATGCGTTTTGTTTCTCGACGACAGAAAGCGTGCGTTTCGGAAACCCCCCCGAAACACAAACTGCCTGCACAAAAAGAGGGAATCGTCTCGAGCCGCCTTGAAATATACGGACACGTTGCGTTGCCGCGGCGCGGTGCGGCGCGGCGTGCGTCGTTTCTGGCCGGCAAATTGCGGGCTTTCGGTTTGTTCCAACGGGCAGCGCTCGCGTGTTACTGGAAGATCGGCGGGCCGATGGAGAGGAAGGAGAAGAGGCGGCAAAGGTCCCCAATTCCTCGTGAAAAGTGGGTTTTTTTTTTTGTTTTTTTTAGTTATGTTTTTTTTTTTTTTAACTCCGCTTTCCCAGTTATCGGCGACGCTATTCGCTGTGAACAGTCTCGTTGAAAAGACTCCAGCTGCGCTGACGAAATTGGGAGCGCCGCGCGCTGCGAGGCGGGCTATGGAGAACATTGGCTTGACAAAAGATTGCGGCCGCCTCCGGAAAAGAATGAACTCCACAAATTGCAATTTACATGAGAGCCGCACGCGCAGCCGCCGTCTTTTCTGGCCTCAATAGTCAATCGGCTTCACGAATACCTTGATTATTATTATTATTATTATTGTGATTTCTTTCTTTGTTTTTGTTCATCGGAGCAAGCGCTGCTCTTTGCAAAGGTTGTTTTCAAACTGGCTTGCAGCCTTGGTTGCCAGTTCTTGTTGGACGCGGGCCCGTCTTTGCCGTTGCGCAGCGGAAGCGATGCGTCCGTCGCTTGTTGGCGCAGTCGTTGCACGGATTATTTTGAAATGAATCATCTTGAACAGCTCCACTGCCTTCATCCTGAACTCAACGGCACGTCTTGTAGTTGGACAAACTTCTGCGAATGAGCAGTTAGCCGTGGAAAATCGCCTCTGAACGGCGAACGGACGGAAACGGTCGGGTGCCATCATACCGATCGGCTCTTGGAAATGCCTGCGGCGGAACCGCCTGCGCCTTTCCTACCCCGCTCAAGGCTGCCATGCGGGTCGGCCTGAAATATTATTGACGGAACGTTCCCCCCCCCATGCAATTCGGGAAACCGTGAGACAAAACGTGAACACGCCCCCACGCAGGCGGACAGGCCGGTGTCCTTCTCAGTTTCATTTCCTGCGGCGCCGAGGAAACGGACAAACATGTTGGCGTCACGTCCTGCGCCGGACAATCACACAGGAACGGGCCGGGAGCCTCCGCAAGTTTCTGTCACAAACATAACAAGGCGGCCCGGCTCCAGAAAACGCATTCACACGCCGTGACAGAAACGCGCCGAGCCACGCTATTGTTTGACGTCTCTTGCCTACATTTGAAGCATTGCGTCGCCTGACTTGCGGCATTCGCGTCTCCGTCGGCTCCCGGTCGAGCTTCCCGGTCAAATAAAACGGCTTTCCCTACCGAATTGTCAAATTGTTCCCGTTACCGCTTTCGATGCGTTGAGAGCCGATGTGGCGCCCCCGAGGATCCGTGGCCAGGTCGCCGTCTCCTCTTTGCGTGCGGTGCCGCGGGCCTTTGACTCACT
The DNA here is from genome assembly GCF_001891065.2 of Hippocampus comes. Classification (NCBI taxonomy): domain Eukaryota; kingdom Metazoa; phylum Chordata; class Actinopteri; order Syngnathiformes; family Syngnathidae; genus Hippocampus; species Hippocampus comes. The sequence continues at coordinate 654,328 of NW_017842054.1, forward strand.
TCCAACTTTCACTTGAGGGAACCGGTGGTCCGCAGGCCGCATGGCCGCGCTCAGGGTACCGCCCCGTTTCATTTGGACCATAAAAATGCGGCTCGTGGAGGAGCAGTTGAAGCTGTTGGAACACTAGATGGCACACGTAGCTCAAGATCGCCTTTGGAGAGGAAGGCCGCATCAACTGAGAGCAAGGAAACGGTGGCTCTTGGGGGAAAATTGCAAGCCGATGACATGCTCGGCGAATTTCAACACAAAACCGTCTGCCTCGTTTGTCTCCAGATGCTATCTTCTGCCATGAAACCCAACATGCTCGTTTTGTCACGCGGGAGGAAAGCGAAGCGCGCACATTGGGGCAAACCACGCAAAAGGGAGACGTGAACCCGTGACCTCTGAACTGTGAGACACGACATGCTCACCACGAATCCACCCTGCTTCCGCCACACGAATCAACAAATGTGTCGCATGTTTGGTGGAGAAAGCGCGAGGCCCGCCGCGGTGCACTTTTTGTGGCCGCGGCCCCGAGCCGAGCCGGCTGCACTTTTGACTCTGCCGTACCGCGTGTGGCCTTCGGGTGGCAGCAGTGGCTGCTGTTTGACCGCCCTGTGGCTGTAGAGGAAGAGCGGTCGCTTGGGCTTCCATTGGGCAGACTCGACGCCGGCAGCATGTTAATACTGTTGAACAGTCGACTTCGTTATCTGTGCGCTGCAGTATTTATCCGTCGTCACCTGTCCTCCATTTTGGGATCCATTCACTTCTGCTCTAATGAATGTAATGTCCCATGAAGTGACTTCAAAAAAAACAAAAAAAAAAACAGGACACTTGATTACACATTGTCGACCTCGATGCGTTCGCCTTGTGATGTACGCTCTTAATTGATTGACCCCTCGTTATGGATTGCCTCGCGCTCGGCTCCCGCCCCCCAACCCCGCCCTAGTCGATACCTCCAAGCCTTAGAATTCCTAGGTGGCAAAGAGGTGGCGCGCGTGTGTGTGTGTGTGTGTGTGTGTGTCTGTCTGTCTGTCTGTCTGTCTGTCTGTCTGTCTGTGTGTGTGTGTGTGTGTGTGTGAGTGTGTGTGTGTGTGTGTGTGTGTGAGAGAGAGAGAGAGAGAGAGAGAGAGAGAGAGAGAGAGAGAGAGGGGCAGTTTAAGAGGCGGAAGATATTGATCATGTGCAGCCGTGTCGCCGAGTTTACCCGTCCTTCCAAACTGCTGGCATCATCAGCCACGCGCACACGCTGCTGATGCCGCTCTTCTCCTCCTCCTCCTCCTCCTCCTCCTCCTCTCGTCACTTTGTCCTTTTTGTCTCATTCCTGTTTGTGTGTGTGTGTGTGTGTGTGTGTGTGTGTGTGTGGTTATTTGCATGCTTGAGCTGCAGATAAAGCCTAAATTGAGCTGTTTTGATTGTTCAGCGAGAGTGCCTGCAGCACATGGCAGGCCCCACGGCTGAGGAGTACACACACACACACACACACACACACACACACACACACACACACACACACGCACACACACACACACACACACGCACACACACTAGCAACAGCACAGCGTATTTGTATTATTAAGTGGAGTTGGCAACGGCGGCGGAAATTCTTTTAATTACTCGTCAGAAGAAGTCGCTGTCTGCGCAAGCCAGGCAGCCCATTTGCTCACACCGACCGGGCGCGCACGCACGCACGCACGCACGTAGGCACGCTCCCGCGCGTCTTAACGTCTCAGCGCGGCTAATCTCGCTTTCCACGTCTTGTTGTTGCAGCCGAGATTAGCCGCTGGGCTTTCCCGCAAGGACCTCCGCCGCATGAAGCCATTTTGAGAGTCGTCGTCAGCGTCACGCGGCCCGTCACCCCTGCGATCGCCGCTTTGGTGCGTTTCGTGTTTGCGCGGCTAACGCCAACGGGTCACGTCTCGTACGTGTATCGGGTCACGACTGGGTTGAGAGGGAGGGCCTTTCGGCATCTCAGCTTGGCGTTTGTCGGATGGAGCGCTAAGCCGTCACGTGAGCTCACCTGAAGAAAAAGAAAATGGGACCTCGCAATGAAACGGTGCCGGTGTAAAAAATAACATAACGTGACAAATAAATAAATATAGAAAACTTTGCATATGGATGTACAGTGTAGAAATCAAGTTTTTAAAAAATGTACAGGTCATCTAATATACACGCAATTAAATATACAAATGCACAAAATAACGCACAGTTAAATATAAACAAATAATCCAGTGACGGCGCAATGCTGCCCGAAATATCAAGTGTACTATTTTTCTGAAAAGAAGAAAAATGCAGTTGATATTGCAACAGTCAGTTCAAACCATTGCGCTGCGAGGCTTCCGCTATATAAATATGATTAGCATCATGAAAGTCGGATCACAAAAATGACATGATTTTTCAAAAAATAAAGAGGATGTATTTTGTCATTGTTGAATTGAACAACAAACGAATGACATCAGGGATTTAAAAAAATAAAGTATTTTGTCATTGTTTGAATTGAACAACAAACGAATGACATCAGGGATTTTGTTGTTGTTGCATTTCACAAGTATGTTCCGGGTGTTTCTTTGAGAGCCATTTTATTTCTTGTTTGTTTTCCCCCCCTTTGCACCAGAGCACAACCGCACTGATAGCATGCAATTATCGAAACGGCCACTCAAAAATCAACCGCAAACGATTTGGCTCACGCTTTTGACAAGAGACAAGGCTTTGCTTCCTGTGTCCTTGTGCGCGCTGGCCAAAAACAAGCGCCGGACATTGTTCTGTGGAATTCGCGCGCATGCGCGTGCGCGCCGGGGATGATGCCTGGCGAGGTGGATAAAGTGGTGCTATTGTAATTCGATAGATTGCTTTCCCTCAGATAATCTGCCTTAAACAGATGATCATTTGGGGAGTAGATTTGATTGATGCGGGACAGCGAGTGCGGCAAGCCCAGAACGCGTGCCTATTTTTAGTTCCCCCCCCGCCCCCTTGCTGGCGGGTGAGAGAGACTCACCGGGCTAGCAAACATTTGAAAGGACGAGCTTTGTGTGAACACTTGGCCGCCGAAAAATTCGCGTACGGCTTTCGTGAGGCCTCGACGAGCCCCAAAACTCACTCAGTTAGCGCACCTGGACCGGGGGGTTCTGTCTGTCATTTGAGGAAAGAAAAAAAATTCCAGGGTCCGCACTAGGGGCAGACTTAAAATGAGGTAATGTGCAAACAAAAAGTACTTTCTAGCACAAACGCCTGCATAGTCACGCTTGGGTATTCGCAATTCACTGATTTCTTTGGGAACGATATTCTGTTATTCGACGAATAATGGACCAATCAGCTTTTGTTTTTGTTTTTTGGACAAGGTCAAGTTGAAGCAACAAAAGAAGGACTCCATCTCGCCGCCTCTTTGTTCCATGTTGCGCTATCGAAGTGAATTGAGGTGCTTCATTTGGACACGAGTTGTCCTTTGTCGCCATCTTTTGGCATATATTGGCAAAGGAGGAAGGAAAAGAAGTGTTTCAACTGTTTTTTTTTTTCCTGGAAAACTTTTGACCCCGATTTTTGACACAGTTGCGTTCCAGTGGCTCTCATCTTGGGGCCGATGAGTGCCCCCCTTTGATTGAGGAGCATTTCAAGGGAAAACACCCTTTTCCTTCTATTCCGCCGCCGTCATCATCATCATCATCATCTGCGGCCTCTCTCCTGTCCTTCTGCGGAGACATAATCCTCCGCTCGAGCCGCCGGGTTGCCGTAGAAACGTCAATAACATTCCTGCTCGACAACATCTTAGCGTTGCTTCAAAGTGCTCCGGGAGCAAAGCGTAAGCCCCTTCGGCCGCCGCGGCTCCCGCCCAAAATGGCGGCCGTTCCCTCGCCCGGTCTCGGATTATGTTTCGGCCGCGGCGGCTATCAGAATTCAGCACAAATGGAACCGCGATATGACGCATTTCAAGACATCGATCGAATTGATTTCTTGATGAAATCGACAACTGCAATTGGCTTTTCCCGACATGTTCTCACTTTCGAGGCCTGGCCAGTTTCGTCGTCTCGCACGTTTCGTGTACGGGACAATTCCAAAGGCTCCCCATTGAAACATTCGAAGCATTGTGGAAGGCAAAGCAAAATACGAGCACGTTCCAAATATCATCCGAAAATCAAACGGGGGTTCAGACGAGAGAATGGCTTGGTGAGACTGCCGCAAACAAGAACGTGTTCAGCCCTCGTCGAAATGAGCCCGACGGGCAGCGTCGCAAATAAACGCCGCTTCACTTTGTTTGCTTCTGGTTCCGGGAATACACATACTTTTTAAAAATATCATCATCATTTCATCATCATCAGTGTTTTTTTTTTCCCCCTTGATACATTAGCTCTCTCCCGAACGCCATCCCACGGCAACGGCCGAGGAGACCGACGCCTTTGCCCGTATGACCGACGCCTCGTTGGATTCCGTATCGAAACGACGAAATTGAGCGGCTGCGCGCGCGTGCTCGCCAGGAAGGTGACAAGTGAGGACTCCTAGACGCACTAATGTGTGTGAGATTGCATGTGTGTGGGTGTGTTTGGGGGGGGGGGGCCCCCTTTGATACATTAGCTCTCCCGAACGCCGTCCCACGGCAACGGCCAAGGAGACCGACGCCTTTGCCCGTATGACCGACGCCTTGGGTGACAGCGGCTTCGGATTGTCCTGTGGACAGACCTGTCATCATCCCAGTCAAATTATTCTGATTGGTTGCTGATTTCCCGGTGGCGTCCCTCTGTCTTTGTGTGTGTGTGTGTGTGTGTGCATGATTGAGATCCCCGCACGCTTGCATTTGTGCATACGTGATTTGCCCGAGTGCCTTTTGTGTGATTTCCTGACGGAATCTCCCCGCGTTATCGTCTTGTTTTGGCGTCCCCCAAAGGTGTCGCCGCGGGGACTTGCCGACATCTAATCACTTGATGTGATTTGTGTGGGTAAAACAAACGCACCTTGCACTGATGAGGACCTCCCCCCTGCTGTGCGTGCGTGCATGCGCGCGCGTGTGTGTGTGTGTGTGTGTGTGTGTCTATGCAGCGGTGGCTGCTTGATTCAGGCGCCCTCCACGGCCTCCAAATCAACGTTGTCAAGATCCCGCCGTCCGATTTAGACGACGGCAAACTGTTTTGGGTGACACGCCGGAGCACATCCACGTGTCACTTGGCGCATCTGAAGAAACGGGGGCAGCTTTGAGTGGACCCCAACGATGTCGTCATTTGCACGCCTCGTTTCCACACGGCGGAGAGAAGGGATGCCGGTCTTTGCTGAAGATTACCGAATGTCAATGTCGTCATTTGGACGCCTCGTTTCCACACAGCGGAGAGAAGGGATGCCGGTCTTGTATTGCAATACTGCACTGCGCCTTTTTTCATATGTCAAACCCCCCCTTCGGTCCCGCTTTTCAAAGGTGCATCTTTGGGCATTCGTCCGTTTGGCAAAACGGCATTTGGCGACAGGTACACCGCGTCATATTTCTCGTCTTATCCGTCGCTCGCTCTCTCTCACTCACTATCTGATGTGTCGGCGTTAAGTCTGTGCGAAGACCTTGATAAATGCTAGAACAGCACGTCGAGGCAGGATCGAAGTCATGGCGGGCGGGGGTGGTCGGCCCCATGAAGGGGGGTGGAGAGGAAGTATTGCAATACTGCACTGCGCCTTTTTTCATATGTGCCGTGGATCCCTTTTTTTTTTTTTTTTTTGACTCCCCGAACCACTTTGACTCGTTGCGTTTCTTTGTATTGCGCAAGGTGACGCTCGCCGCGACGAGCTGGCAAGAAGAGCCACCGCACGATTGCCTTGACACGGCCAAGCGAGAAGTGCGACGTCATGGGGCGACGCCGTACGTCTCCAAAGCCACGCCGTCCACATTGTTCCATCACGCCCGTCGCCGCGCGCCCTTGATCTCAAGTGACGGCTTCGCGTCTGCTTTCAAGGGCTCTGCAGAATGTCAGCGAACGGACGACTTGATCTTGTCGCTCTTCTTCCCCCACCGTCCTCTTTTCCGCACCCGCAGCCCACCCGGGAGACGAGATGTTGCCAATCTGTGCCAGGTTGCGAAACATTAGCGCCATGCAATATTCACGAGGACTAAGTCAAGCTTTTAGCCTCGGCCAGGCGTCGGCCCCCCCACACGTTCGGAGGCGAGGCCCGCAGCGAGCGCAGTCCGATTAACGAGCGAGAGCTTTCGCATCTTGCTCAGGTGAGGAAGAGCGCTTACGCGGGCCTTGAAGGACGCGCCGCTCCGTTCGCGTCCTCGGACGAAATGGGGCAGTTTGCGGCATTTTATGTCGGCTGAAACAATGGGGACGCGCCGCTGCCTCGTCGCGCCGGGAGGCCGATCGCAACGGGATCCCATGCAAACGGAAGGATGAGAAGCCGAGAAAGGTCGAGCATCTGTTCTAGCCTCTCTGTCTCCGTTGAGGCGGCGGACTATCGGGGCGCCCGGAACCCATAAGCCCGGTCGACGCGACCGTTTCCACGGCCCGGTTCACGACAATCAAGGCCAGACGGCAAGTTTGGCTGAGCACCGGACGCTTTTCTGAAGAAAGGCGCGCCGCGTCCGGAAGACGATTCCAATTTGGAACATCGGGCCTTTGTTTGCCACGTGACGGCGTATTCTCACGCCGCCGCGCAAGCTAGCTCGCTCATCGCGCGCCCTTGGGGATTTTGAAACGCTGGCGATTTTAGGACACGGCGCTCGAATGAGCGAAGCCGCCTGCTCCAGACTGGCCTTCCAAGTAAACCCAATCACAAGAACTTGAAATCAATCTCGGCCGCACCCGCCGAAGCCATGTTTTCCGTGATCTTTTCGCCCCATCATCAATCGGGTGAATAATTTTTCAATTCAGCGCGAGATCAAGCGCGGATCCGAGCGTCGCGCTTCCTAAAGCTCCAGCAAGCCATCCAGAAGCAGTTGGATTTGCTGCCAAGCGAGACCGCGCCCGTCGTAGTTTAGCCTTCCGCCTCGTATTTGTTCCCATGCTGAAAGAAGGGAACTCTTTGGAAATCACCTGTGTGACCCGGTGCGCATTTTTGTCAAAAGCGCCGAGGATGTTTGCGCGAGCGAGGGACGCGTTCTGGAGATGCGCATTCTTGCACGCGCTTTTGTATCGCCGACCCGTGACCACGGCGCACAATATTCCCTCTCTCCGCCGCGACAATGCGCCGCCAATCCGCTCGCGACAATGAATCCGCGTGGAACCCGCGCGAGCCCGCCTCAAACCTCGCCGGATAATAGTCATCAGCTCTTTGAAAGGCGGCGCGATAAAAGCTGCCAATGAAACCTTTTGGCTCTCGGCAAACAGTTGATCGTGAAAGGTGGCGCATCTCGACGAAACTCGGGCTCATTGTGGATTTTCTGATATGAAACCTTTGTCCCTTTCTTCAACTTCTACTTCCTCTTCCTCTTCCTACGCCCCCCCCCTCGCCGCGGAGGCCGGTCGCACGCGTCTGAATGCCTCCTGTACATTCAAGGTCTTTGCCGCATTGTGGGCACGCGGACAACTTCCTGCATTGACCGCATCCTCGATTGACTTGCGCTCCATTTTGCCCCTCTTAGCGGCGAAGAGAACGGCGCGCGGGGGAAACGCCGACCTCCGCCGAGGCCGACCAAGTGCAAACATGTTTGTCGGACTTGTTTTGAAAGAAGCGGCGATGTTTTTATTTTGTTGGATTTCTTTTTTTTTTTTTTTGCGCGGTGTCTTTGGCAAGCGCACACTTGGCGTCTTCGGCGCCCTCGCATTGTTTTGATTCCCCGACGGCCGCGTTCTGCCGGAGCCTTTTGCGCGCGCTATCTATCACGCATGACGCCGTCCTTTCCGACGGCCGCAAACGCTCGGCGAGCCGTTATTATTCATCGGCGGCGGTCAGCCGGCAGCCCTCGCCGGCCTAACCCGGCTTTAATCCTCCTCCCTCCCGCTCGGCTCTTCGCCGCTTCCTGCCCGACAGCCGCTCTTGAATAATTGCAGTGAGGAGAATTTTTTTTTTCTTTTCTTTTTTCCCCACCCTTCTTCTTCTTTTCAATGCATACGTGATGGGTTCTCTGAAGCGTCTCTCTCGGCGCTTTTAATCCCACCTCGTCCAACTGAAGGGTCTGGTTGCAGGCGCGCGCGCATCGGCGGCGCGCGCGAGCACTCCGAGGTCAATTGCTGTTTGTAACGCGACCTTAATGCGAGGTGGCATTCTGTATAACAAAACACTCGAGTTATTCATGTTGCGGCGGCGGCGGCGGCGTGCTTGGCGTTGAGGCGCGCGTCGCATGCGTCAAGCCGTTTCGGCCGCGTTATTAGTGCCGCTCGAGTGGGGAGGAGTCACTTTAATTTGCAAAGAGGTGTAAACAGGATCCCGGGTTTTTTTTTTTTTTTTGCTGCGCTTTCCACACAATGCGCATCCCACGGCACGCTCGTCGAGTGCTCCCATCACTCGACAAACAATACGTGCAAAAATCAGTGCGGCCGAAGTGGCCGTGGTTTACCGCAGCCGTGACGGATCGAGTGCTCGGCATAGACGGCGCACGTCAACACTTGGGTGGTGTGTGCTAGCATTGCCTGGCAAAAAAAAAAAAAGTTCTTTCCAAATCATATGTCTTATGTGGCCCTTGTAGTCAAAGAACACGATTCCGATTCATATTGCCTTTGTGGAAACACATTGAAGAAGATGAATCCGTCCATTTTTCATCTGCAACATTTTGGCCCCTCTGCTGTTTGGTTAAAATTGATGTCAGTGTTTATTTATATATGTATATAAAACATTTCAGTTCAACACGGCAGTCAATTCCCCCAAGCGTTTCCACGTCAACGTTGCTACGACGCCGCACTTGCTACCTGTTAATCATCATTAGATTTGTGAAAACTGGATAAAAGGCTTACTTGCGTTTATGTTTCGCAGTGTAAGCGCTAATGCCAAAAGCCCAAATGCTCCCTCCCGCCCTCCCCTCCAGCTGTGCAATCACAATTGAAAGGTGCATAATTTCTTGGGATTATGCGATTAGGAAGCTATTGTGGTCGATTAACGTGTCAATGAGGTGAACGTGTGATGAAATGGCTTTTGTGTCAGCCGGCCGCCGCTGCCCCTCCGCGGGCCTTTTGCCGTTGTCGCGTTTCCTGTACGTGCGTGTCACAGACAGGTGGGGGGACTCCAAAGCCTCCTCACCTAAGCCGCCGTATTTATTGATGATCATATGTGCCGATTTATTGGGTTAAAGCGCCGGCCGGCTGTTACTTGGCTTCACCTCGCTTCAACTCTGGCCCGTCACGAAGGGTCTACGCCGAGCCCGCGCGGGGAAGAGGCGGTGGCGGCGGCGGCGCGGCCGCGGGCTCCCGCCGCCGCGAGCCAGCTGTCAGAAATATTCCATTTAATAGCATCCCTCGCGCTCTCTTTTGCGCCTCGCGCCGAGCTGGTCCGCTGTCGGCTCGGGTCACTCCCGATCGGACTCCGTCTCGGGATGATCTCCATGACAGCACCCACTTTAGACTAATCTCTCCATTTAGACTGGAGTGGCCCTGCGGTGGGGCGAGGCGGCACGGGGTGGTCGCGGGAGAGGCAAAAAAAAAAAGAAAGATGACAGAGATGAAGAGTTAGTAGCCCCGAGGTGGAGAGGCAAACGAGGGGAGACGTGAAGCGTTAATCGCGAGAGAAAGGGAAGTTTATTTTTAAGTCAACTGAGGAGTCTTTAATAACTCTGGGCTTCATTTACACCACGATGTCCGTTTGTATTTATGCAGGCCCGCCGGCGTGTTGACGTGAGCGGGTGAAACGTTTTCATCGTGGCCACCGATGCGGAGCGGGTCAGCCCACTTCGGCGTTTACGCGTTTGGAACTCCGGACCGAGCCGGTCTGGATCGGGCCCACGTGTTCCGATGGAGCTGTTGCATGAATCCAAGCGTATAACCGATGGCAAGATCGATCCCCTCGCGTGATCATCCAACGTAGCGCCACGGGTGTCGAGCAGACACAAATCGATGGCGTCGCATCTGAGTCGTTGAGCAGAGCTGGCCCGAATGCTCCGAAAATGTCGCACGTGCGCTTCCGCTGCGGTGCCGTCACACAAACGGGGCGGCAACTTGTCGACGCAGGACGGTGCCGTACGTCCGGACCTTCTTTGCGGAGTGATTCAAAGACGAGCGGCGTACGGATGAGCTGAGAGAGGAATCGAGATGCCTCGAGGAAGGCTGAATTTGAATGCGGGCGTGACAGGCCCCGCTGTCTTCTGATTGACTGGCGCATCCCAGGCAGGGCTAGCGGGAGCCGAGCTCGCCGCCGCCGCCGCCGATGTTTTCAGCGGCGTGATGCCCAAGTGACATTCGCGGGAAGCGCCGACAATTGGACGTGGTTTAGTGTGGCGCGCGCGCGCACGTGCGAGTGCGCCGTTGGCCAGATAATATTGCACAATGGCTTCTTTCTCTCCCTCGATTGCAAGATCACCTCCAGCCGTCGCGCCTCACCCCGGCCGGCGCTTATCCTCTCCCGTTTTGCCGTCTCCCTCTCCACCCATTCACGCCTCGGCGTGCCTATTCAGCCGGCGTAATGGGCTCTGGCCGAGTCGCCGGCGCCGTTCAATGCAGCCGGCGCCGGTTTTGTGCGGGGGCCGCCCATTCACCTGACTCAATGGGGCTATTCTGACGCCGCGGACCGACCGTTGACCGGACAGGTGGACGGCTGACCCGGAGCCGGTCCCGTTTTCTTTCTCCCAGGTGCGCTCGCTCGTCTGGCACAATGGCGCTTTGCGCTCTTTGTCCGACGAAAACGTGAGTTGCTCCGCTTTGGGCGGAATAAGCAATCACGCGCGCGCCGGATGCAAATGAATCGGCATCGCCGAGGGATGGTGGCGGGCCGTTGTGGAGTCTGCCTCGCGATAACCGCAGCTGGAACGGGTCACGGTAACTTGGGGACAGCTTCAATTCGGGTCCCTTTTAAACAAAAACCACAACAAGAAAAATATGTTGCGAGGACGGGTGGCTTCTCTTCCAGTTGTCATGGCGTCGAAAGCTCGGAATTTGCGCGAGCCGGAGCCGGGCTTTTCGTATTGAGACAGAAGAATCGCGAAGAGGCCCGGGTAGTGCGCGATCCATCCGGTTTCAGCAAAGCCGCACGAGGCAATATCCAATGTGCGCTTCGCCCTTGAAACCAAAGTGAAGTCGAAAGCGTCAAAAGCGAAAGGACCCGGCCGGCAGCATGAAGCGCGCTCATGATCCGTGCCCTATCCGGATCAAGGTCCTGGCAAATGGCTTGGGAACATTTGCTTTCCGTTTTGGTTGGCGCTTTTAAACCACACCAAAGAGTTACGTGGCCAAACGGCGCAGCGGCCAGTAAAAGTCTTCAAAAGTTATGAGGTTGCGGGAAAACCAAGCTTCTCTGCTTTCCAACGCTAATAATAGAAGGAAAAGTGCATGCGGTGCTACACGTTCAAAGCAAAAAGCAACGAGCGCCGTACGGGGCGGTGAACTCAACTCATGGCGGCTGCGTGAACGCTTGATCGCATCGATGTTGACGCGACAGATTGAAAGTGAACACAAACGCTCCGGCGACAGATATCGGCGGTATGTTGTTTATCATCCGCAAAGAACGACTCCTGTTCCGGCCGGACTGATGAGGCGAGAGTCGTCCAGCTCGCTTCTCTGAAGGAGAAGAAGGTATTCCAGTCAATGTGTGCATGTGTGTGTTGGGTTGTGTCAAGATAACAATTTTGTACGAATTGCGACTGCATTTTGGGGTCAAAACGCGACTTATTTCATCACGGTCGTTCCTTTTTGGGCTGAGGAAATGGCGCTCGGACACCAAGGTAAAATTTCACTCGAGTAGCATTTCCAAGAAAATGAGTTGGGAAGGCATTTCAACCCTTTCGCTGTCGCGATGGCCGCACCGTCCGCGCCGTCCCTTATTTACACCACCAGAAAACAAGCGCGCCTTCCTGCACGCGTGCGTGCGCGCGCTTCCATCGTTTCAAAGTCCGCTCTTTGTTTGCCCGTCGAGTCCCGCCGAGGAGCGCAAACCGCATTAGCATGAATAGCATTGTTGTTTCGGCGGCGGTTACGTCGTGCGCCGGCGTGACCCGATTTGTTCGACTCGGGCACCTCGGACGTGGAGGCCGGCCGGGGGGAAAAAGGGTTCTCCAGCTGACCGGGAGCCAGTGTCAAGTCTTTCAGCCTGGACTAACACGTTCCGATCTTTGGTCCGTCCGGTCCGAAGTGGAGCCGCAGACGGCCAAATATCGCTCGCGCTCAACGCGGCGAGACAAATTTGGCCCGGTGGCCTCCGTGACATCCCGGTCCGCTGTCGGCCGTTTGTTCGTTTGCATTCCAAATCATTCCGCCGCGTAAAGCGTTTTTGTCGTCAAAACTGTGAACCCGAACCGCCTTTGTCGCCACGACTCAGGAAGAAGCTTCTTTCAACAATTCGAGAGCATTCAATTGCTGACGGTTTTGTTGACAACAGAGTTGATTTTGCACTCGGAGACGCGCGCTCAACGAAACGCGCCGCTCGGTCTCGTACGAACGACGGAGCGGTTGCGCGGTGTTGATTTAGGGCCCGTTCGGAGCATTTTGTTTGGTCACGCTGTACTCGGAACCCCCGTCGGGCGCCGACGACGCCGCCCGCTTCTCCGGAGCGATTCATCGGCACATTAGTCCAATTTGCGCGCGGAATCAAAGGCAAACAAAGTCCCGGAGTCGGGCCGACGCAATTGGGGCGGCGCGGGCCTTATCTCCCGTCGGCGCCAATCACGCAGCTGTTTTTCCCCGGGTACTGTTTACACTTCCAGCGTCGTCATGTCATTGGATGAGCTCTTTCGCTCTTCCTCATACGCACGTGCATTGCGTGCGTGTGTGTGTGTGTGTGTGTGTGTGTGTGTGTGTGTGTGTAAACCAATAAATCCAATTTTGAAGACTCCCAACATTAAACATTTGTTTTCTGACCGGGTTACTCTCGTTTCATCTTTCATAAAACGGTTAAAGACGGACGAATGTTTGCTGAGCTTGTCAAAGTGAAAAAAAAACAACCCCAACACGCTCGAGACCACGGGTGGGCACGTGGCGGTCCGCCGCTTCTTGACAGCAGAGGTCAGGGCTCAGATGTATGTAATCAGCACCTTTCCGCCGCAAGTCATTTCTCCGTTTGTTTGTTTGTTTTTATTCTTCCAAAGCTTCCGAAGTTGGGAGGGGCTTTTTTTTTTTTTTTTCCCCCTTGGTCGTACGCAAGGAGAATTGTTGTCCTCGATCTTCTGTTGTGCGGGCGCTGGGGTTAACCAGATGCATTTGCTGCACTTGTTTCCCCCTTTCCTTTTCCGGCAACCTCTCCCCTCGCTTTGTCAATCATCCCCGTTGCCTTGGTGACAGGGTGCCATTTCATGAACATGGAAATAACGCGTTAGGCATGCTTGGCTTTGCGTGTTGGACATATGGCGTATGCTACGCTGGCTTTTGGGGAGTTAACTCTCTTCGCTGTCTCGAGGCGCTTTGGCTTGGACCCAACACACGCGCGCACACACACACACACACACACACACACACACACACACACACACACATTGCATGACGTATGATCCTTTTGCTCATGACACACCAATCTGTTTCTCCCACCAGATAAACACAGCTTGCTTTCACCGTGTGTGTGTGTGTGTGTGTGTGTGTGTGTGTGTGTGTGTGTGTGTGTGTGTGTGTGTGTGTGTGTACAGAGAATAGATTCCCCAAATTAATCAGTAAGTGAGTTTGCAATTTCCGCAGTGTGAATATTTGGAGGTTCACTCAACAGTGAATTGCTCACGTTGCTCGAAAATGCCATCGTAGCCACCTGTCATTCATTTTTTTTTTTTTTTTAGACTAAATTCTTGTTTGAGCGAGTCTGGATGGGGAATCCATCCACTCGTTGAGGGTTTGACACTTTTACGCTCGGCGTTATCGTGAAGGGATTCAATTCCGACCATGATCTGGGTTTGGCTTCGTATTTTCCCGGAACGCGGGTGGAGGGTCGTACCCGTAAGTCCCCGCGCGAGCCCGGCGCCGAAACCTCTGGAAGGCGAGAGGCTCAAACCCGCTCACAGGAAAGGAAGAAACGGAATTGACGGTCACGCGAGGCCATCAGTCGCGTGACCGCTTGTTGCGGCCGCTTCGTCTTCCGGCCGCTCTGTCATTTGGACCGTCTGGCGCCACGTGCGGCACGTTGTTGACACTCCAAAAGTCGCCGCCGCCGCCATCCATACGACACCGGCAATCGTGGCGCTTTGGGGGGGGGGAAGGTAATTTGAGCGAGAGAAAATGACACCTCCGGGAGTTCCAGGAGGAAAGTGGAGCGGCGGCGACGAGAAAGGTGCGTGGAAAGGAAAGGAAAGAAAAGAACAATACACGGCGATTTACGCAAAAGTCCAAATGGCAGGGAATTGGCGCGGCGACACCCGCCTCCGTTATTATATCAGCATCAACAACGGCGTGCTCGTCTGGCGGGGTAGCGAGGGTGGGGAGGGATCATGGCGCGACGCCGGCAGGAAAATCAAATAAGACACGCCGCCTTCTCGTCTCTCTGGGCGACACAAACAAAAAAACCCAAAGGAGCGCCTTTTCCGTCGGCTCGTGCCGTGAATGCAACTGGGCCCGCTCGTCTTGGCTCTTTGTATTTCTTTCCTTCTTTCTTTTTGTCCTTCTCTCTTTCTGGCTCCCATTGCGCCGCCGTGCCGTTGGCGCCGCTCTCTTTGTCGCGTCGCATTGTTTGTCGGGGTCGGGCGGAGGAGGTGGTATCAAGATGAAGAAGGGGCAATTTGATGGATGTTTGTTGATATCTCCACCACTAGGCCTCTGATTGCCCAACATTAAACCGGCAATAACAGCCCAATCATGCCACTTACACCCGCGCGCACCCGCCAGCCGGCCCAATCGGATCAGAGCTCCCGTCCCCCCCCCCTCGCCTTCCCTGCCTCCGTCCGTCCCTTTCTGGCCGGGTCGATGGCTTGCTCTTTTCTCCTCTCCGCCGACATGCTTATTAGCCCATATTGATCAGGCCCGGTCAATCGTCCGCTCTTCTCATCCGCCGCGTATTGACGGCATAATCAGCCGGAGCGAAATGCTCCCGCAGATGTCGGATGCGACCGACCCATGCGGTGCGAGGAGGCGGCCGATGAGATCTTCAAGGTTTTCCGCCGTTGGCTTGTTGACCCGCAGAACTGCTCGCGACTCGCGGCCATTCGGCAAGTACAAACGCACCTCGAGCCGCCTTGTCGGGTATGGGCCGAGCGGGAAGTAAGAGAGGAGGAGGCTTTTCGCGCCGGCTGAGCCGCCACCCTTGTTAGCACTCTGAAATCGCTCCGCCGGCCTTGTCGTCGTGACCGCACCGAGCGCGACCGAGACATGGGCGAGTCTCCAGACCCAAACTTTCGCAGGTCGAGACCGAGATGGGGGACATCAAGGAAAAGAAAAGGCAAAGAAAGTCGAAACGTGATGCCGCTTGTATGTTGCGAGTGCGTGGCGGCACCCTCGTCGAGTGCTCCACTGACGATGCTGCCTCGCTGCCCAGCTCCGGGGCTCCGTCTCTGGGGAGGGAAGCAGCTGGCATGGCCCCTCGCTCGCTGGAGGGCTGGCGCCCATCTCCACTTGTGCCACACACACACACACACACACACACACACACACACGCTCACACACGCTCGCACGCGCTTCTGCGTGGCTCGTTCTGCACATTAAGTTTTAATCAGGCACTTAGCCGGGCATCTGTTACGGCTCTGTCCGCGCGGCGCGGGAAGGACCTGTCGCCGCAGGTTAAGAGCCCAACAGATCCGCTGGCTGATCCAGCCCTGGCCCACTTAGATGCTGACGTCACGCCCGATGGATGCGCCCGCTCGCTCGCTCGGAGGAACCGCGCGAACCCGTCGTTTGGCATCGTAAAGTCGGGCTCGTCATGGCGGCCAGTTTGGGCTTTTGTAGTGAAAGTCAAGTCTTGACTCTTTTCGGGAATAAAACCGGGTTTACACCCGCGATTCGGCCTGTCAGTTTCAGTCTGCTTTGGTGCAAAGAGACAGTCGCCGCAATGAGTGGAAAGGTGACATTTTTGCGGGTTTCCTCAAATGCGGGGCCTCGTTTGTCAGCGTGTGCTTTGGAAACAAACAGTACATAAAGACAGGAGATAGAGTGATGCAGCGGATGCGGGGATCAATGGATGGCGGACAGGCACTGTGTGCGTGTGTTTGTGCGTATCTATAAATTCCTGGTCTCACCCCTCGGGTGGTGTCCGTCCCACATTCAGCTCAGGTCCTCTACCAGAGGCCAGGAAGCTTGAGGGTATATTTTCCGCGCTAAGGTAAATGGATCAAATTCAAAATGAAAATCTCCACATTCAAAACAAAAAGTGATCCTGTTTTCAATGTCATAAACACGGCGTCCGATTTCCCACTGACGAGTCAGAACCCGGTCGCAAGTAGAGCGAGGTGGTGCAAAGTGTGTCTGCCGCCAATCTGCCACGTCTTCATTTCTTCCTTTATTGTGCGGCGACGACACGGTCGCGGTCGCGCTCGCCCGCCAACCGGCCTGCCGTGACTTATCTTGACACCGGCTCGGCAATCACGGGCTGGGAGATGGAGCTGTGTTTATTTTGTGTCCAAGTGTCGGCGAGGGCCACAATGCAAACACACACACACACACACACACACACACACACACACACACACACACACACACACACACACACACACACACACGCGCGCGCGTGCGGAGCGCCCCATCGCAACACACACTCTTTCAAATGAATGGATGATATCTCGCCGTCGGCTATTCACGCGGCCCTTTCTCTTCCTCGGCACCGGGATGCCTAATCTCAGTGCATTGCCTGTGCGCCTGCAATACATTTTCACTCTCAATATCTTTTTATTGCTTTTTTTTTTTTCTTTTTAAGGTAGGTACCCTTTGGGTAGAAGTTGTGCAGCTTTCTCTGCCGTTTGGGACTTAAAGTGTCTCTCTGAAGCCCTGCGGCTCAAGGCGGCGCACCAGAACGGGGGTGTGACAAAAGGGAGATTTTGGACAACTTTTGACAACGCAGTAGGACTGAATTTGCTGTTTTTTAAAAGGTGGGGGGGGGGGAGCGTAAGACACAGCTGGCGTCAGCCACGGCCCTCATGCGAACCCTCACGCGCCACCCCGCCGGGGACCCGCGTCGTAAAGGCACAAACGTCCACGCGGACGCTTCCATATGCGAAAAGCATTTAGTTGGTCGACATTCAATGCTCGCCATTTCATTTTGGATGTGTTTACTGCGTTGCTCCTGGGGGAGCCGCAAAACGGGCGGGCAGGCCCGCAGCCGGACGTGCCCGCGTTCCGGACTCCATCGTGGAGGGTCACTCGGTTTTCGAAACGCAGGCGTATTGTGCATCCGTCGCCCCAAAACATGAAGAAGTCATCTCAAGATCAATTCATCAAATTCAAATGAGCAGATCAAATCTCAATTCAACATTTTCACACGATAGCAAAGAAGCCAGTATCATTGATTTGGAGATTGCCCGTATTTAAAAAAAAAAAAAAAAGAAGCAGGGCGGTTTGACATTCTGACCAAATTTGAAGATGCGTGATTTTTTTTTCATCAAATTAAAAACAAAACATTTGGCAAGACGTCTTCCAACATGTTTTGTTTTGGATGTTAGCACAGTCTGAAACAACCACGTGTCTCTTTGATCTGAAACTTAAGCTACTGAAATGGATGTTCCAGAGATCATTACAATTTTAGAGATATTTTTTCCCCCCACCCAAAAAAACCCCAAAACCTCCACACATGGAGATACATAACTGTAATTTGTCATTTTTTTTTTTTTTTTTTAAAGATGCAATCACCGTAGGGGGGCGTCATGAAATGTTGATTATTTTTGTGTTGGTTTTCATTGCATGACGACGATCCGCATGCACGTCTTCTCTCGCCGTCAGGCAGCCGCAATCTCCGTATTTGATGCCGCTCTCGTTCACGCCGTATCGATCTTTTGTCCCACCCCTATTGTCTCCAAACAAATCATAATCTTCTTGCCGACTGGTGACCGGACCAATCGCAGACCCCCGCCGGCTCTGATTGACAGCTGACTTTGTGCGGGGGCGCCGCTGGTCACCGGTGGCAACAAATTGGCCTCGTTTTGCAGGCCGATGCGCTTAAGTGGGAGGGAAAGGCGGCCGGCCGCTGATGGCGAGGGAGGAGCGCCCAAACAGAAAGAAAGAGCCACTGTTCCTCCCACTCAATTACTGACCCTCTGTGCACAGGCCCACGTTTGTGTGTGTGTGTGTGTGTGTGTGTGTGTGTGTGTGTGTGTGTGTGTGTGTGTGTAGCACCCGCCCACTCATCTCAAGGCTCTGCCAGTTGTCTATTGTCCGTCTTGTGTCCCAGCCTGCCGCGGCACCTCAGGAGTGACATCATTCCTACTTTCATTTTCTGATCGACTGAAATCATTGAATAGAAAAATGGAGACAAAGATCCCATCTCGAAAAAGCCTGACCCGCCGATTTTTTTTTTTCTTCATAAGCGACAGGATACCCCTTCCATGTTCCAACCTTGTTTTATTGTCAAATCGGAAACACTCGCCGTGAAGCAATACAATGGGGTTGTTTGAACGGCATGTGGAGTCGCGGTGCGGCCGTCACGTGCTGAAGCGTAATCGTTGGTGTCGGCGCGGATGGCTGTCGGCAGCCGCGATGTCCAGGACCGGCCCAGAACTACAGCGGCCATTCGGGAAAAGGTATTTTCCATAACTTCGCCAAATTTCCCCCCTAGGCCCCGGGTGCTTCATTCGTCCCTCCCTCCATCCATCCGAGCTGGCCTCTTTTCTGGGTTTGGTCTCGTGATGTTCCCAATGCGAGCCCGAAGGGGCAGTTTCATGTCGCTTTTAGCCCACAGCAGATGGCGGTGTTAGGCCAAAATGGCTTCATTCATCTGCACCAAAGTGCCGTGTTCGGACATGAACGCATTGACGAATGGAAGAAACACTGGCCGATATGTCTTGTTCACATTCTTGGATCTCCTTCGCCCATTGAACAAATGCAAATTCACCTTTTAGCCAGGGAACGCTTCCTGTTGGGATGGAGCAGGAATGGCAAAAAAATGTTTTCCTCACCAGTTGATCTGGCTCCCGTGAGGTCCGCGTCTGCCGCTCCTCCCTCCCCCCCTCCTTAAATCACCATTTTCGAGGTTACACAATTGTCAAAGTCTGCCTTGTCACATTTTCCACCGTGACGTTTTGGGAACAAAAGTCTAGCGTCCGTCTCCCCGGCGAAGCCCCTCCCCGCCCGGCCGATTGAAAAGAGGCGCGGGGGCGATGAGGAAACGGGGCCTCGCTTTAGCCGCGCCGCGTGCTAGCCGCGCTCACACAATCGCTGAATGGACTGATCGCGGCCGCCGGAGCCCGGGGAGCCGCCGATCGGCCCGCGGGCTTTGTGGAAAGCGGGGATCCCGCCGAGGGCCCCGGCGGAGGCCGGTGTGAGAACGTGCGTGTCCTTAAGCTAGCCGAGCACGTCCTACTTCCGACGCGCCATTGTGCGCAGAGTCTGACCGCCATTGTTTGCTCGTCAAGAACAAGATCGCCCGGAGAGACACCGCAGACTCGGAACCAGGATGGTGGTGCGCGCGTGCGCGCGTTGTCAACACACTTGCATGGGGGGGAAACGCCTTTCCGTTTTGTTGGAGGAGTGAGAAGGGAGGGAATCCAAATTGAGGTATTCATGCCGTATATATTCATTCGTTTAAAAGCTTGAGCCTGTAAATTTGAAAATAAAATCCATGTTATCCGGTCGAAAAGTCAATCAACCCACTTTCTTCAAAAGCAATGTCTCTGGGGTGGGGGCGGGGGGGGGTTAACAATGGCCTCCGCAAGCCCAGTATAGGCTATTTAAGCGTTTAAAATGAGACGACTCTGCCGCCAAAAGCATATTGTCCGCCACACGGAGGAAGACTCGCTCTGAGTAAACTAGGCGCCGGAGCGCGAGGAAGTTGCACTTCTTGACCCGTTCCGACTTTATTCCACGTGGGTGCTCCGCCGCTCAACCGTCCCGAGAAACAAACGACAACAAAAATCCGAACCGGGACGTGCAACTTTCTCTGCGGCCCACCCAAAACACCTCCGCATCCCAACCCGGCAGTTGCGAACGGTCAAAGTGGCTTTCGAAGTGACAATGGAAGGAGGCGGGGAGAAGGCGCACGGAGCAAGAGGAGGATTAAGGCCCGGGAAGGTGACAGCGCGTCGGGAGACATGGCTGCCAGCTTTGCGCTCCAAAACGGAGTGCTAAAAGTCATTTCGGCTCCAATAAAGCTCCAAAGCACCCGGGGATGCTTGTCTCCCCACCACGCCGGCGGCCTTAAGGCAGAGACTCCCCCCACCCCCTTATGAATACAAAACACGGACGCACGCGCACGCCAAGATTGTTTGCGCCGCTCGGCTTAAGATGCACATCCCAGAGCCCCCCCGGCTCTCCTTTCGCCTTCTGACATCAGCAAAGAAAAACACCGCCGCCCTCGTGCCGGTCGTATTAGCCCGTTGCGTCAAATTGGATGACTCTTCACGCAACCGCGTAAAGGGCCGCAAACCTGACATGGCAGCGGGAAAACCCCTCCCCCCCTCAAGTCGTGGCCACATACCGTGGATGTCAAGGGCTTTTTCACACCGCACTTTGCACACCGTCGCCAAAAATGTTCGTCGGATACGCGATACGAGGAGCTCAGGCGGCACCCCTCGATTTTCAATGGCTACATAAAGGGGTGCCGGCCTGCTCGTCAAGAGCCCCTCCCCCTACCCAGCCCCGGTTTTCCATGTCTCCCGACGCACCCGATAGCGCCGCACGTTTTTGCAATGAGGGATTGTGAAATGGCATCTTCTTCAGAAACTGATGGAGGAGCCCCGATCTCACTCACATGTTGAAAAAAAGAACCCATTCTTTCAGAGGGAGCACAAAAGTTCAATCCGACCAAACTGGACTCCCACTTGAGCAGTCCGGTCCGCGTTTGGGGCACCCCTCCTCCCGACTGGGGCGCTGCTGCACTTGAGAAAATATGAGGACAAACCAACATCCTTAAATCCGTCCAATATTTCCAGTTTCTTTTTTTTTTTTTTTTTTTTTTTTTTAATGCTTGTCTCGTCGCTTTCTTGACTGACGGACAGATCGCTGTTTGGCAAACCACTGCGTGGCCAGGTGGCCCGAGCCAACATTTTGCCGCCGATAAGTAAGCTATCAGAGGATTAAATAGCAGAGTAAATGTTGGCGCCCGCCCCCTCGGAGAGCAGCGGAGCGGCCCCCACCCTGCTCTCATTCTACTTGGCCTAATCCAAAAGGCCGTTGACTCAGAGAGGGAGTGAGCGAGTGGCCGTTCTTATCCGAACCCTGCACGGCGCTCCAAGAGTGCTCGCCGGCCGGCATCAAAATGAGCCCATTCCAATGGAAAAAGGGATCAGCGCCGTCTCCCGAGCGCTCTCCGGCGGCCGCGGTGTCGATGCTTATCGCCGCCCCGGACGCCTGCCCGCTCCTCTCGGCGAAAGGCGGAAGTGGGAAGGAGGGGCTATCTGGGCTGGCGCTTCGGAATTGCTCCCGTTGTAGCTTTTCTTCAGAATCGCTTTTTAATGCCTAATCAGGCATTAAAAAGCGATTCACAGGCGTATGGCGAGAGCTACCTGAAGGAACTGGCGGCGTGCTTGAAGGACCAGGCCACAAAATGATTGCCTGTTTTTTTTCCCTCTTATCGCTCTGTACGAAAGGTGCAAAAATGGAAACAAGACCGAAGCGCACCCGCTCATCAAATTCAAATGAAAATGGGACATTTGAATGTTCCTACGCGCACTCCGGTCGATTGCAAAATCGGTAATCCCGCGCATCCGATGCACCAGCGGGGCCCCATCTCTGACCGTCCCCGTACCTTGTTTCATTTGGCCCCACCTACCGTACGCAACTGCACCGCTTCATTTTTTTTCTTGTATTTTTTTTTTTTTTCTTTTGACACCTCGGCACACACTTGGCCATCTTGTGAAGTGCGCGCCCCCCGCGGAGGCGGGCCCGGGGGTAATCCCGGCCTGCGACTAAAGTAGCCGTGTGAGAGGACAGATTGTCAGTTGATCATGGCCAGCCCGGAGCCTTATCCCTTATTGGATCGGCCGTGGAGGAGGCTTAGGAATTATCTGAGGCCTCGCTTAATGTGGAGTCGGATGAGCGCCGGGGAGTCACACGGCCCCAAGACAGAGACGCCGGATACGTGTGTTGCGCGTGCGCGTGCGCCGGGAGGAACGACATGAAAGTGCGCGTGCACTAAGCAACACTTAACCCCATCTTGACACCATCTCGCCCGCGCCGGGCCCTTGTCTACGTTTGGAACGGCCCGCTCATTTCCCTTTCTCGGCGGCGCCTTTTCTCGTCCTCGATTTAGCCGTCCCGTTTTGTTTCGAATGTCTTTGCAAGCGACGCTTTGATGATGATTAACGAGCCATTTCATCATTTCGTTTTGTCATCATTTGATTTTTCAACCCGTTTCCAAACAAGCTCTGATCATCGCGTTTCAATTCATCATATCTTAGGATCACGTTTTTAATTTGCTTTTTCATCTCTGTTTGAGTTTTTGTCATTGAATATCTTGCTTACATTCTGTGCCGTTTCCTTTTTGAACCCGTTTTAAAATCACAACAGTCGCTCTCATTAGATTTTGATTCAATTAAATGTCATGTCATGACTATTTGAATACTTAATGTAGGGATGGGCGATTGCTGATATGAGGTATCGAAACAAGCCGATACCAGCCACCGATACTTTTGGCGTCCTAAGCGGCGGCGGCAACTTCACGTGGCTTAGCTGCCGAGTTATTTCCGGCGGTAGTGCCTTAAATTGTGCCGGGATCCCCGCCTCCCCTTCGCTTAGCGGCTAATTCCCTCACCTGAGAGGATGTCTGGGTCACCGGGTGACCTCACGCGCACGACGGGCACACTGGCGATGACCTACGGCTAGCGAGGCTCAGATGAGCTCTGGGCCGGGCCAAGACGTAAGCCCCGCGGCGTCGCCGGGGTCGGCGGCGGGTCAGCGGGCCGTGAACGCGCCGGGCTTAGGAAGCCGCCCTTTGCGTTGGTCTTCACCGAGTCTCCTCAGGTCAGACTTGCGGTGAATGCTCTTGGACGTCAAATCCTGTGTTTGAAAATTGTTGGCGGCCCCCCGATGACTCTTGTTCAAGCTGGGGTTGAAGTCTGAGGACTGGGGTGGCCGTGGCAGGCGCTTGATAGTCAGGTTCCCTCCACAAAATCTCAAGTTTCAAGGCACTCGAGGGCAGCCCCGCCGAATGTGGAGGTTTTGGGGCGGGAAGGGGCGTGGCCACCTTCACGGAAAAAACAACAACAAAAAAAAAAAACCCATAAAACAAAAACGGCCGTCTCGGAAATGGAAACCAGCCCAGCATTCCAAATCTGCAACCGTTGAGAAGAAAAAGCTGCGAGCAGGCCAATCGAATGCATTTGAACTCGGTGGCACTTTGCTTGTTGCGTTTCATTTGCCAATGAAAAGGTTGCAGCGCCGGTTGAAGCTGCGCGTCTGCTTTTCAGGCTAGCGCCCGCCACTCTTTGCTTCCTGCGCGAAGCTGACGCTGATGCACACACACACACCGGCACACACTTTGCTTTGCTCATCTCCTAATGGAAGGTGAGAAATAATTTCATTATCCGCAGGAAAGCGTAATCTGCTCTCGACTCCTGCTCCCTTCATTTCCTGCCGAGCACCTCGACCTGTGAGGCGAGCGTGCAGGCGGCGCCGTTCCCATCACCCGGGGGGCTATTCATCTTATTGGAGTTCGGGATTAACCCACCGTCAGATTGCCGTATGCTTTCCAAAGCTTTGCGACACCGCTTCGCCGCACGCGCACTCAGTGTCACGGCGCGTGTGGGGCCGCTAAGGGGACAAGTGTCTGCGCAGAGTTCGGTTCAAGCCGCTTGGGCTTGACCACGACCGTTGTTTGAAACGTGCCTTGAGGTCATCGGTCACTCGCGAAACCCCGCAGCAGCGGCGGCGAATGAAAAGAAACCCTTGGAAAGTTTCAGCTTTAGTCAGCCTCCCACAAGTGTCTTTTTCTAGCCGGCATGACTTTGACGCTCACGCCCGTGAGTGGTCACGCTCTTGTAGTCACTTTGCAGCGGCGACTTTATTTGATTGCGGTCGTGTTGGGCGGGCGGCTTTGAGGCACACCCGTGAGTTGGAGGGAATTGTTCTCGGCCAAGGAGACGCGTTCACGGCGCCATTCCAAATGTCAGCGCGTTCAAGCCCTTCCGACGTATCTTGACACGTCTGCTTTCGATCCCGGCGTGCGCACGTTCGGACACTTTATCAATAGGCGTTATTAAATCCCGCTTGCTCCGGCTCATCTCGGCAAGCGGGAGCAAGCGTGCGAGGATGATGCGCGCACACGCGCGCGCACACGCACACGCACACGCACACCCCCCGCGCTCACCGCTGTCCTGCCCATGACTTGAAGATGCAAGCGTTCGTAAGCCGCTTATTATATTGAGCGGCTCCCCTCTCTAGCAGACGCCCTGCCCTCCCTTGCTGCGTTTTGCTCTCCTCTTCTTCATTCGCTCACTTTTCAAGCGGCGGCAAGCATTCCCATCTTGTTCTCCTCTCGCACTACTTCTCACACACACACACACACACACACACACACACACACACACACACACACACACACACACACACACACACAAAGACGCCGATGCACCGAGGTGCCGAAGCCAAAGCGACTCCTTCGAAGCCAGAAAGCTCAATTTTTATTCAAATGAATGTTTGCTTCTTCTAGTGCCAAGGTATGTGTGCGTGTGTGTGTGTGTGTGTGCACGCGCGTGTGCGCACGTGAGAGTGACTGACATGGCGGGTCTGAGCAGAGCCTCCAAGTGTGTGTTACATGCACAGCAGAAGGAGAAGGGCTGAAGCTCGGTGATAAGCCAGATAGGCCTGCATGCTGTGATTATCACCCAGTGGACCTCCTGTCACACACACACATGCGCACACACACACACACACACACACACACACACACACACACACACACACACACACACACACACACACACATGCACAATGAGCGCGGGAGTGCGTCGCATGGATTTAGGACAGACAGAGATACAGACAGACAGACATGCAAAAGAATAAGACTTGGATGACGAGGCAAAGTGGAAGCCGGCAGGAAAAGCCCGCTGGAAAACAAACGATGCATCCTGTTGGTTTACGTCTTATTGGAATCAGTCATCGGTTGCTTTGGCTGACTCTTGGTGTGTGTGCGTGTGTGTGTGTGTGTGTGTGTGTGTGTGTGTGTGTGTGTGTGTGTTCCCAGGTGTGTGGCCATCCGAGGAGGTCATGGCTCATTACTGCCTGCGCAACCGCCACATGTTCAAGTAAGTTCACCACCAATCTGTCGCACAATGAATGAATGAATGAATGTACCGGTGTACTTTAAAAAAAAAAAAAAAGTCACCTCACACCTCACCTCCCAATAAACGGCGACGTTTTTGTTTTTTGCCCCATCTAAATCGCAAGTCATTCCTTTTCAGCCCTTGGTACAAGCTCACGGATTGAATTTTCACCATTTACCGGCTAAATCATTGCACTACATTAAGGAAGGCGTGCAAATTAAGGCCTGGGGGGCACACACGGCCCCCTTCTCTTGGTTTGTTTGGCCGCTTTAGCATTCACATGACCAAACGCCCGCTAATATGCCTTGCTAAAAGGAGATCATCAAAATGCCCTTTGTTGTTTTCAATTTTTCAGTTTCACTGCTTTATGGTAAATAGCAAAAAGAAAAAAAAAAAAAGGGTTTGTCCCTGAAGATTTTTGCCGATAAATCAAATCCGAAGCGGCCCTTTGATCACCTAAGTTTCTGATGACTTATGACGGATGACGCCATGTGGAACGTCACCCTTTGATCTCCTGTTTTTCACCTTCAAGTGGCAGGTGCTGGGCTGGGGGGGGAGCTCACGGGAAAGACGGCTATTGATTATCGGGCGGCAAAGTGAAGGTCATTGAGACAGAAAGTGAGAAAAAAAAAAAAAGGAGGCAGCGATGAAAGCGGACAAGGCCTGAGATGGCGGCGGAGGGGGAAGGACGGATGAAAGGCCGTCGATCAAACTGCCAAAGTCGCCTTCTCAACAAAGTGAATGTCTTCCCCTCTCTGTCCTCTCAGGGGCGCTGTCTGCGAGTTAGGAGGAGGCATGACCTGTCTGGCTGGACTCATGGTAAGACCCGTGCGGGCACACGTTGGCGGGGAAGGTGCCCAACGAAATGGGCCCTCACAAAACGAGGAGCCTCGGGATGGACACCGGAGAGCCCCCATTCCCACCCGCGGAGCTCTCACGCCACGCTGTTTTTTTTTTTTTCTCCCCCTTTTCACTGTCCTTTAGTTCATGTGCAATCGCGTACGTCCGTCCACACGAAAGAAAGACAACCGCTTGGAGAAAAATAGTCGACTTTGCTGCGCAATACTTTTTGTTTCTTTGTTGGTTTGATGGTGGCACTCGACAAATCCTCCCAATATTAAAAAGTCAATAGCGATACTAAAACGAATAAGACAAATGAAAACGAATTTGAACTTCTTTGGTCAAAACCAAATGAAAAGGAAGCACATTTGCAGGTACGGGTACGGGTGCGGGCGCGCCAACGTCGATGGATTCGCATCACCACGTTGCGGGTGAGACGGCGCAAGCAGAAATGCTTTCGATGAAGCGTCGCAATCTTGTTTCCGACTTGTGCGCCGCATTTCACGCGCGCGGGCGGGCGGCTGAAGTGGAACGCGGTTCGCATCGCGCGATGACATCGGCTCGCCGGGTCTCGCCACACACGTTGACGCGTTTATTAGCCGGGGTCTTAAAGGCCCCTCCGCATGGCCGGCGTGACTATCCCATCGATCGGCTGCGCGCGTGCGTGCGTTCGTGCGTCAAAAGCAGCTTTTCATCACCACCAGTCAATACGGCCGTGTTTTGACATCGCTGGCTGGAAATCCGTCGTTCGGGCGTCTCCCTTTCCGTGGCCCTCCTGTGTGTGTGCGCGTGTGCGCGCGCACGCCACCGACACTGCAATCGTGAGTTTGATTTCTTTCGAAGGGTCATGTGATCCATTTTGCTCACAGTCGAAGGGCTCGAATCCGGTGAGCGGCATGACTCCCGCGCAACGCGTGGCGCTTCAAACCCCCGACGTCGGTCACTTCACCGCTAAGTGCAGGGCAGCGGATCCGCGAGAGGGCGGTCGATCAGGGCCAACCGCACAGCCCGCCGCCAATTGTTTATTGAATGCCGGGAGAACAGCGAAACACGACGAGCACGCTCGCCCGGCCGGGGCTGCTCTTGACCGCAGCTTTCACCCACGCGCGGGCCGGCTGATTTCACACTTAAACGTTGACGTTCGTTGTTGGTGCACCAACCGATCGGCCGCTGATCCTTTTCAGCCGATTTCCATGGAAAAGGATGTGATCAGCATATGTCACTCGATGCCTTTGCTAGCTGATCGCAATGTACGATCGCCCCGTAGCTTGCTCCTTGTAGCCCCGTAGTGTCCCTTGCTACTCTCCGTAACACCGCGTGGGAAATTTGGAGCGTTTTGTTCCTCTGAATTTAATTCGTCAGTTCACTGATGGGAAATACTTGACAGATGAGTCCACGATTCATCGTGAGCGAGCAGTGGAAGATTGCCAAATGCGCGGCGAGTCCAGGTGATCGCTATCGGAACCGGTATCGGCCAGTCTTCCTCGCGGATGATCGCTATCGCAATCGGCAGCATCAACCCCAGATCGGAAGACTCCTAAAGATCCTCAAACAAATGTCAATCGGAGACAAATGTGAGCCTTTAAAATCGGGACTTGAGTCATTGAGGGAAAAATTTGCCGGTGGATGACGGACATGGCTCGCGGTTCCGCTGCTCTTGGGCTGCCTGGTCGGAATCCGGATCGTTCTGCAGCTGAGCCTGCAGGTTACTTCCTGCAGTGGCGCGGATGCTGGGACACTTTGCTGCAAACATGCGCGCACACACA
>NW_017842054.1:682959-683593 GCF_001891065.2 Hippocampus comes
ACGCACATGGCTCGCGGTTCCGCTGCTCTTGGGCTGCCTGGTCGGAATCCGGATCGTTCTGCAGCTGAGCCTGCAGGTTACTTCCTGCAGTGGCGCGGATGCTGGGACACTTTGCTGCAAACACGCGCGCACACACACACACACACACACACACCATGCAGGCCGTGAGCATGTGTGTGCGTGCATGTGTGTGTCCCTGCATGCTTCACATATGACTTTTCTTTCTTGTCCGCGTGCCAGCGCTGACAGATAACGCCGCCTCGGCTTTGTATGCATGCAAAGCAAAACGCGCGCACCCAAAGTGACAGCCTGACACAAAAGTGAGTGATGTATTCAGAAAGCAGGAGAGAGAACGCGGAAAGGGCTTATAGTTAAGCACACACCTCTTTATCTACATCTGTCACACACACACACACACGTGCACACGCACTATCCACTCTACGCCTTGCCTCCCTTCCATTTTTTTTTTTTTTTTCCCCTGCCCCCCCCCTTTTTTTTTTTTTTTTTTTTTTTTTTTGTCATCTCCCTCCTCCGACGCCTCTCGCAGCCGGCGCCGCAAAGTTACGTGAAGGGCATCAGGCAGGCCCGGCGAGCCGAGCGCAGAGTGACAGCGGCGAGCGGGAGCGATGGCTCG
>NW_017842054.1:683752-686667 GCF_001891065.2 Hippocampus comes
ACAGAATGATAGCAAGATAGCGGCCCCCACCGCTAGCCACCATGATAAAAGTATTGACTGATTTGATTGAATGATTAAAATAATGCAGACATAGAAATGGGCTGAAGATAGAAGTGGGGAAAGATGGGCGGGGCGGCGGTGGGTGGGGGGGGCAGGGAGTCCGTCGCAGGGCGTGTGGCGCACATGCGGCGCTCTGACGTTGCTCTCGTTATTTCAGGTGGCCGTGTGTGCTGACGCCAAGGAAGTGCTGCTGTCGGACGGCAACGAGCAGTGCGTCGACAGTATCCTTTGCTGCCGATGGCGAGCTTCTGCTGCCGCCGCTCTTTTGATTCCAATCGGGCGAAAGCGCCGACGTTATTGATATAAGTATCTACGTCGTCGTCATTCCTGTTGCCTTTCCGCTCTTGCCCTCGCATTTCGCCGGAGCTACACAAACAAGCAAAGCGAGTTTTGCCGCCACAAAAGCAGGAAATGTGCAAAAAATGCGCATTTTGACCGATACGGCCCTTCCACATTTAGCCGTGCTTACAATATCTCTCCGTGTCTCGGCCGGCAACGATCACAATAAGACCAAACAATAACACACACACACACACACATGCTTGCGGCAACAATGCACCATTGACCCGCCCGCTTTGTTTCAGCAGAACAAAAACACACCCAGAAATCGTCAGGAGGATTTCTGCTCTCGTGCGAACGGCCGCCGTTTGAGGCTGCGATGGAAGCGGATGTGAGGAGCTTCATCTCTCTTTGACCTCATTCGTAGCGTGCGTGCGCACGGCGCTGCGGCGGGCCGCGCTACTTCTGCGACCTTCACCAATCAATCATCTGGAAAAATCGATGGAAATATTCCCGTGAGCGTGATCGACGGCCGCTCCTCGACGGCTCTGAAAAGATGGCCGCACGTGTCGCTTGGCACGATGCCCGATAGCAAGCGCAAGGCTCTCGGGTCGAGCGCCGCTCTGAAGGCGTCGTGGAAATCCAAATCGTTTCTGGCGGAGTCAAACGCTCCTCGTGCCGCGTCGCGGCCGGACGTTCCTCACTCAAAGATGCTTCCGATGTTGTCATCGGGAGCCGTCGTCGATTTGTACGTACTCGCTTGTCACAGATTGGACCGAGCAGCCGGGGAACAGACTTGCGTGCGACTTTCGATGCCGCGGCTCTTTCGCGCGATGTTACGAGGGCTGCGATATGTCCCGAAGAAAAGTTTTGATCTCGCCTTCCGTCCATATCGAGATGATAGAAGAATTGAAAATAGCTCGATGCCGGTGTGTCTGTCGTTCTGGCGATGGAAAACGGCCTACTTTGTCATCCAAGCTTGTTTTCATGGCGCCCAGCCGTTGTTGCAATTTTTTGGATTCCCTGGCTTCTTCTCTTAAGCCAGTGGTCTGGAACTCGGGGGTCTTAAACCAGACAGGGACTTCAAACGGGCGGGGCAAACTGGTGCCGTCGTCCCACCCGGCGTTTTCCATCTATGGCAGCTGGCTCAAGCCAAGCCCCTCTTTTTGAAACAGTCAATCAAAAACCTCCGATGGACGACTGTCACACGCACTTGACTTTGGAGTAAGCCAATCCTCCATCAAGCGTCTCCAGTTGGTCCAAAATGCCGCCGCTCAACTCTTGACGGGTACTCGTAAGAGGGAGCGCGTCACTTCCACTCTGGCATCCCTTCACTGGCTCATTTTTGAGTTGTTGTTTGGAGATCCTATTGGTTGTTTTCAAATCTTGAAACGGCCACGCCCCACCTGACCTCTGGGAGCTCCCGCCCGCTGCCTCAGGTCTGCCGACCGGACACTCCTAGAGGCACCGAGAACTAAGCTCGGAAGGGAAGGGAGCCTTTTCCCAAGGCCGCGCCCTCTCCTTGGAATGAGCCCCCTCGCCGCCCCCATCTCTTCCAACTCATTTTTAGAGAGACTTGATCTTTTTTGTTGAACTGTTTTTTTGTGCTTTCTACTGTCTTTCCGATTCATTTCTTGTCTGACTTGTTTTTTGCTCCCTGTACCGCAGTGTGCATACGGCGGCGGTTGGAGAGAAATCCACTTGAGTTGCGTTCCGCTCTTTGTGCTGATGTCACAAAGCCGCCCACCCCCCCAAAAGCGAAAAGAAAAGCAAAAATCGCTTCAACCTTCCTCTCTTTCACCTTATGTTGTGTGTGTGTGTGCGGGTGGGCGGGTGGGCGCGCCGACCTCTCCCCTAGTGGTGTGCCGGTGATGGGATTACAGTAAGCCGCTGTCATCGCCACGCACGACACGCCGACGCACAGGTGGGGCGCGTGGCCGCGCGTCGGTCTGCATGTGCGCCGGTCTTTCAAACGCCTGCCCCGCCTCCGGTGCCGTACGGTCGAGCCGTCACTCAAAACTGCCCCGCCCTCATTCGAGCTCGGTGGATTTGTTTGAATTTTTATCTTCATTCTGGTGGATTTGTGGTCCCGAGATGTTTTGCTGCGCGTGTGAAAGAAAATGAGAAGATGAGACGTTAGCAAACCAGTGTGTCTTTCCCTTCGGTTCATGTCCAGTCGGAAGCCCCGTTTGAATGGAAGGCGTTGCATTCGTAAGTCGAGGCGCCGCTGTCGGGTTGGTGCGGCTCCCTTTCTGAGAAGGCCTGGTTTCATCTTTTTCTATTGGCGCCCTCGGTCTGTGATGCCGTCCGTCTCAACGCCTCAGTGTGACTCTCATTCCGCCCCGCTCGTCGCACGGCATCTTTGTCGATTGGATTTGTCTCTTTGCGGGCTTTAAAGACAAGCAAATCCTAATTGAATTGTGGCGCCGCTCCACAAGCCGGCCGGTGTATTTATAGGCAAGTTCACATCCATCGGCCCGCCTCGGTGCACGCGCGCGCGCGCACGTGCGGGTTAAAAGCTTTTCAATTGATCCGGCGACGGGGGGCCGGCCGGGGTGCCGCGACCCGCTCGGCCG
>NW_017842054.1:686967-693139 GCF_001891065.2 Hippocampus comes
GCGTTCGTGGTCGGCCTGCTTTTGAGCAAGCTGGAGTCCTCCGAATGAGATGGACAACAACTATGCCCGCTTGTACACGACTTCAACAACGGCGGCGGCGGCGATTCCACAGCCTCGAAAATGAACCTCGATTGAAGCGAGCATCGGCGGCAAGGATGTCGACGTCGTTTGGTCCCCGTTTCCAAAGCGTCCTTGACTGCTGGTCCTCAGGTGGGGGAGAGCTTTTGAGCAAGCTGGAGTCCTCCGAATGAGATGCCTTGAAAATGAACGTTTGGAAGGAGAGCCCTTGATTGAAGCGAGCATCGGCGGCAAGGATGTCGACGTTGTTTGCTCCCAGTTTCCAAAGCGTCCTTGACTGCTGCTCGTCAGATGTGCGAGAGATCGTCGAGAGAAACGAGCGAGCGGGCAAGTTTGGCTCAACGCACGTCTCTACCAGGTGAGGAGAGTTTGGAGAGAGAGAGATGACCCATCCAGGGCGGCGCGCATTTCCGCCAATAGGTCTGCCTCTGCACGGCCCGGTACCGACCCAAATGATTTTGGTGCTCTCATCGCGAGGCCCATATGTCCTCCCGCACTCGTCCCTCCCGCGCCTATTTACACGAGTGCAAGAAGGAGAGAGAAAAGTCAGCCGTGTGACTTTTTCTTTGCTGATTGCGGCGGGGTGCGATGCGATTGGATGCCAGGAGGAAGGGGTGGGGGGGGGGGGGGGGGGGCGACCCCCTGTTGTGATCCGGGAGTTTCTAGCGGGGCCTAATGTTTTGTTGACGGAGCGTTAAGAATGCCTAATTAATAATCCCAGCAGTCTGACAGCGTGAGTGAGGCGAGAGCAAAGAGAAAAAAGGCTCATCAAAGAGCGTCGGCGGAGCCCCCAAAGCACTTTACGGCCTCGAAAGGCGAGGGGGGGCCGCGGGGAGTGCGTTCTTTCTTTGTGACGTCGGCAAACAACAACAACAACAGCTTCAATGCACACTTGATCCCACCCCCACCCCCCAAAAAAAAGCACACACGCACCACTATGACAGGTCCCTCGATAGAAAAAAAGGGCCGCCGCTGTCAATGTCGGGCCGCGCTTGACATTGAGCCAAAGCAGATGCAAAAGCGATCAGAAGACAAAGACGCGGAAGGGCCCTTCGTGTGAGACCACCCCCCCCCCCAAAAAAGATAAATCAAAACACACACGTACGGCTATGACAGGTCCCTTGAAAGTAATGCTCTTGTAAAAAAAAGGCCTGCCGCTGTCAATGTCGGGCCGCGCTTGACATTGAGCCAAAGCAGATGCAAAAGCAATCAGAAGACAAAGACGTGGAACGCTCTTGAACTTTGTCAACGTTGTGTCGCAGGGT
Organism: Hippocampus comes; assembly: GCF_001891065.2. Lineage (NCBI taxonomy): Eukaryota > Metazoa > Chordata > Actinopteri > Syngnathiformes > Syngnathidae > Hippocampus > Hippocampus comes. Next base: position 688,311 of record NW_017842054.1, read on the forward strand.
GCTGAGGTGGGACCGGGAGCCGCACGTGGCCGCATTCCAAGCCCATTTCGACGTCGTCATCTGCGCAGACTGGTAGGTGCGCACCCCACTCACAAGTGCTCTTTTCTCTTGCATACGTGCACTCCAACGATGGTCGTCCGCCTCCATTTCACACTAAATTGCTTCCTTTTCATGCTCGGCGTCCCGGCAAATGGATGACTTGGGCAAATTGCAAATAATTGCGTCTGCGGGCGCAGGAAGACGCGGAAAGAGTCGGTCGGAGGGGCGGATGCCGGCACGAGGAGAAGAAGACGCAAATGGAGCGATGGGCGATCATGGCGACGTGGCCAATTAGCCGCCTCGTCTTTGAAACGCAGATCTGCTCTCGCCGAAGCTTCAAACGGAACGTGAAGTCACGTGCGCCCTCATCAGCTTTTCGCCAAACAAACAAATGATACGATTGCGCTCCGATGCAATCCGACGCCGTGTGACGGGACGCGATCGTACGGCCGATTCGAAAGGCCGAACGGCCCCCTCGCAAAGAAGGTACGCCGGCCGGCGTGCTTTCCGCCCGCGTGTAGTGGCAGCGTTGGCCAACGCTATGAAATTTCAATGTCGCGGTTCTTCCGGGCAACGCTCGGCTCCCGCAGAACCCCGCAAAGCTCCATCGGCGAGATTTGACATTGATATGCGATCGGGCGAGAAAGGAATCAATGACGCGTAAAACTACGGCGCCGAGGACGACGGTGCCGCTGTTCTCCCCGCTCGCTCCGTCCTCGAGCGCCGCTGCGCTAATTGCAGCTCGAGAAGAAAAATCCGATTTTTGACTATTCCGCCGACTGTCGTGTCGGCGGAAGAAGACTTTGAACCTGCCCGCTGCGCTAATTGCAGCGGCGGCGCTCGAAGAGTGACGGCTGACCGATGAACGGGGGCGTCATCGTGATGATCGCCTGGCCAAAGGTCAACACGTCGGGCCGGACGAGGTCGGACGAACTGGTCGACGCGACGGCCTTCGAGAAGACGCGCGTGCCCATTTTCGCCCGCTGTCTTTTGCGGGCCCGGTCCCGACCCTCCCGGCCGACGCTTCTCTTCGCTCCCTTTCGGATCAACTGATGATGTCACGCGTTTGAGAAGAAAAATCCGATTTTTGCCTTTGGTTTTTGAAGACGGAACAAAAGCCAGCGCCACCACTATTCTGACAACTGTCGTGTCGGCGGAAGAAGACTTTGAACCTGCCGCCCTCTCGGGCGGTTGGCGGGCCGGACGAGGTCGGACGAACTCGTCGACGCGACGGTTTTCGAGAAGACGCGCGTGTCCATTTTCGGCCGCTGTCTTTTGCGGGCCCGGTCCCGTCCCTCCCGGCCGACGCTTCTCTTCGCTCCCTTTCGGATCAACTGATGATGTCACTCGTTTCCTCCGGCCGGAGGGTGACAAAGATAGCCGGCCGGCCCGGCCGTGCACTTTGACCGGGACCGCCCGGTGTCTGCGTGTCCCGCTCGGGAGACAATAGGGTGGGTGGTCTTCAAGGGCAGGGCCGCTCCGTTTGAGAACGACACCTCATCGCCGTGCACGCTGCCCGCTTGTTGAGGCCATGTGACAAATCTCATTTTGCTTCAGTTATTGCTTCATCCCTCCGCAACACTATTTTTTTTTTTTGTAAACAGCGATAATGACTCATTTTGTCCGGTGGCCTCCCAGTGACACGCTGTCCTTCCCTTGCACTTTTGCGTGTGTGTGTCAGAGGCGGCGCCTCCGCCCAAGCGGCTCGCTTCCTTGTTGTTGTTCGCCGGCCGCTCTTCCTCTCCGAGTGGATCCGCGCGGCAAGCTAAAGCAAACACAAACTTCTCACCTTTCAAGGCGAATAAAGCTCAAGCCGCCGCCCCGTCCACCCCGGCAAGAATAATAAACTCGGCGTAACACCAGCGTGCGCACATCCTGCTTTCACGTAAGAGCCGCGGCCGAGCAGTATTTTGGAGGATTCGCGCCACATTGCTGTCCCGCCTGGAAACACGTGATGCACCTTTGGAGTAACGTTTCAACCAAAAGTATTGGACGGGGTTTTTTTACCCCCCACCCCCACCCCCCGCAGGTCCAGATTGCGGCAGCGTCCTGCAGTGGGATGTGCCGGATGATGCCAAATCTGTATTGTTGCATTTTAGTCACACTAATCAGACCTCATTTGGCTTGATGAGCGCATGGTTGGGTTTTTTTTTTTTTGCAGGGGGGGGAGGGGGGGTGGTCAGGAGGGTTGTGCCATTTGTTATTATTTTAAAAATATGTAGACATGATTTAAATTCGGTGTCTGTTATGACACACACACACACACACACACACGGACTTGATCTGCGCCGTTTCGGTGGCCGCTGCAATCGGTGTGCTTCAAGTGCAACGTTTCGTCCACAGATGGAGAAAGAACATTTCCATATACTTGAGATTTGACTTTCAGATAGTTGGCTCAGGTTTTCCATGTGTCCAGGAAGCATGAAAAAAAAAATGCCAGCATGCTTGGAGGATAAGAATGCACCTCGGAAAGAAATTCAACAAATATACACACACACACGCGCATTTTTTTTTTCGACTGTATGATGCACTCATCGAAGGACTCATTGAGTTTCGTTCCGTGACGAGACCTTTTTACTTTTTCCCCAAATGCCAACTACTTTCAGACCTCAATTCAAGTTTTGTAACTGACGCTGAACTTTTTTACAGTGTGGCACAGCTTTGATTGGCCAAAGAGCAAATCGGGTTTCTCGTCCTCTGTCTTTTCATGATTCACCTCCACACGCGCTTTTTTTGTGAATGTACGTGCACGTTTGGGGCCTCGTCATTCGTCGCGGTGCCTCGACACCGGGGCCGAGTCCAATGCGCACCTTGCTGGTGAACTCAGGCAACTTGCATAGATATTTTTAATTATTCTTGGCTTCCTTGTGTCATCCTGCCAGTGGAGTTCAAAATAAACACGCCGCTGCCTTATCAGCAGCTGCCATCACGACAATGCGCACTAACCTCGCTCTCTCTCTCTCTCTCTCTCTCTCTCTCTCTCTCTCCCTCTCCCAGTTTGTTTCTGGACCAATACCGAAGCAGCCTGGTCGGTGCCATCAGGAGATTACTGCGCCCCAACGTAAGTGTGCGCTCGCTCGCACGCGCTCGCGTCTGCTGTCTGCGCTCCTTCCTCTAAATCAGCTCTGCGCTCTCCTCCGTCATAATTAGGCCTCAGCACACATTAATAGCGCGACGGGCTTAATATCGTGTCACGCTTTCATGCTCAGGCGGCGCTCTGATCTGCGCGGCTCCGCCTCCCGGCCTCCCCTTCATGCTACCAGCCCGAGCGACTTCTCCCTTTTGGCCCCGCGATAAGACCGCACGCCGCGACTGCCAAAGCAGATGGGGGGGGCGCCGACGTGTTCTGGTGGCAATGAAAGCAAAAGGTCGCAAGAGATACGCTTGAGATTTCTCTTCATCTGAGGCGAGCGCCTCGCGTTTCAAGTACAGAGGCCGGGCCGGGCGGAGGCAAGTTTGAGAAAAGGAGATATTCAAATAAAAACGCAGCTGATGCAAGGAGAAGGAAGCCGGCGAGAGCTCGAAGGCGAGCCGCAGCCGGAAAACGACGCGCGAATGACACTTGAAAGTTGAAGACCGACTGGAAGAAAGATCACACGCAAAGACGTTTCCTTTCAAGCCTTCGAGTGACAGGAAGGCTTCAATTAGCTGAAAATGGTTTCGCCGTGCAAGCGCTCGCTCGTCTTTTGGAACGGTGAGCAAAAAGCGCGTGGATTTTAATCCCAGGCCACAGGCCACGTGCTTTTTGGGAGGTCACGCACAGGTGCAGGTGCGCCTCCCTCACGTCGAGACTCCAGTGCGAACGGCGCGGCACATTTCAAAGCCACGAGTGGAGCGGCTTTGCGACCGGTCGCGCGGCGGCGCGGTCCTCCCTCGCGCACATCCGTCGGCCTGCGTTCTTCTGCAAGATTCCCAACGGCGGGGGAGCCGTGCCCGATCGATGGCGGTCTCGGAAACAAAGCCCCAAAGCTTCGGTCCGCGTTTCGAAGCGTTTTTGTCACCGGCGCGCCATCATTGTCCTCCGTCTGCGCGCCTTGTCGCCATCTCCGGTATTCGGCAAAGAGATACACATCTCCCGCTTTAATCCTGCCAAGATCATTGGGCGGCTCAGATGATTTGAGTGGCGGGCGTCCGTCGGACAAAAGCTTGCTGCCACCGAGGCCCTGGGCCAAATATGGAATCGTTTGCTCAGCTCGTCAAACAAGTCCCACTTTGCCCTCGTCGGTTGTTTGTGACAAAAGTGCGCCGTGCGGGTGGCGAGATGGCTGTCGGGGTGTTTGATTTGTCATTGGCGGCTGGCTGAGGCTCACGCGCGGCGTTTGGATCAAAGAAAACGAGGCCCAAAAACCGAGCGGCCCCGCCGCTTCCCGCGCTTGGGTGCTAATTTGGCTCTTTGTGCGCGCTCGTCCCCGTGCTCCCTTTCATCGCCGCGATAACAACACCATCGGCGGGAAATCAAACTGCACGACGGAGGATTTCAAAGAAACTCGGAGGTCGCTGCTGCGCGCGCACGTCACTTGGCCACGCGCGCGCACCCCAACACTCTTTTCTTCCTCCCAAGCGCACGTCGGATTCCGCGGGCGGTTGCTGAGACGCTCTCGAGCACGTTTGCGCGCGGCTCGGATTTGCCGCGTTGAGGTCATGAAAAGGCCGCGCGGCTTTCCGACGGCGGTTGGAGCGACTGCGCGCGTGAACTTGCCGTTGACGCTCTTCTTCCCGTCCAGGGCGTGGCCTTGGCGCTGGCCCCGCAGCGAGGCGACACCATGGCGAGCTTCTGTCGGCTGGGCGGG
>NW_017842054.1:695010-702200 GCF_001891065.2 Hippocampus comes
GTGCGCCGGCTTTCTTCTGCAAGATGCCCAGCGGCGGGGGAGCCGTGCCCGATCGATGGCGGTCTCGGAAACAAAGCCCCAAAGCTTCGGTCCGCGTTTCGAAGCGTTTTTGTCACCGGCGCGCCATCATTGTCCTCCGTCTGCGCGCCTTGTCGCCATCTCCGGTATTCGGCAAAGAGATACACATCTCCCGCTTTAATCCTGCCAAGATCATTGGGCGGCTCAGATGATTTGAGTGGCGGGCCAACGGCGGGGGAGCCGTGCCCGATCGATGGCGGTCTCGGAAACAAAGCCCCAAAGCTTCGGTCCGCGTTTCGAAGCGTTTTTGTCACCGGCGCGCCATCATTGTCCTCCGTCTGCGCGCCTTGTCGCCATCTCCGGTATTCGGCAAAGAGATACACATCTCCCGCTTTAATCCTGCCAAGATCATTGGGCGGCTCAGATGATTTGAGTGGCGGGCGTCCGTCGGACAAAAGCTTGCTGCCACCGAGGCCCTGGGCCAAATATGGAATCGTTTGCTCAGCTCGTCAAACAAGTCCCACTTTGCCCTCGTCGGTTGTTTGTGACAAAAGTGCGCCGTGCGGGTGGCGAGATGGCTGTCGGGGTGTTTGATTTGTCATTGGCGGCTGGCTGAGGCTCACGCGCGGCGTTTGGATCAAAGAAAACGAGGCCCAAAAACCGAGCGGCCCCGCCGCTTCCCGCGCTTGGGTGCTAATTTGGCTCTTTGTGCGCGCTCGTCCCCGCGCTCCCTTTCATCGGCGCGATAACAACACCATCGGCGGGAAATCAAACTGCACGACGGAGGATTTCAAAGAAACTCGGAGGTCGCCGCTGCGCGCGCACGTCACTTGGCCACGCGCGCGCACCCCAACACTCTTTTCTTCCTCCCAAGCGCACGTCGGATTCCGCGGGCGGTTGCTGAGACGCTCTCGAGCACGTTTGCGCGCGGCTCGGATTTGCCGCGTTGAGGTCATGAAAAGGCCGCGCGGCTTTCCGACGGCGGTTGGAGCGACTGCGCGCGTGAACTTGCCGTTGACGCTCTTCTTCCCGTCCAGGGCGTGGCCTTGGCGCTGGCCCCGCAGCGAGGCGACACCATGGCGAGCTTCTGTCGGCTGGCCGGGCAGGCGGGCCTCCTGGTGGATCAGCGCCGGCAGTACGATGCGCAGGTGTGGGACGTGCATCTCAAGGTACGACCGCCGTCGTTTATGCTTTCCGCCAATGGGTGAAAAAAAAAAAAAAAAAAAAAAAAAAAAAAGGCACTGGCGCGTCGTGGTGATTTGTTCGATGGCCGGTGGAGGAATCGACAGCACTCGAGCAACAAATCAAACCGAGCGATCCAGCAAACAACCCAAACTAACCGATCCGAAACAAGACAAGGCACCGGTCGAAAGCAACCTTCCAACAAACAAATGCAACGGAATGGTCTGGCTGCAAAAAAAAAAAAATAAAAAAAAACGAGCGAGATGAGCCGTATCATATTCTTTGATTTTCAAGCGCCATTTGGAAGCCAATCGACGCTTTGTGCCATTCATCTCCGTTGTCAATAAGTCTTTCAATCCGGCATCGAATGGCGCGGCCGCCGCCTCAACCTGCCGCGGAAAGCACCTGAGTTCAAAAGAAGCGGCGTCCCGCTGCTCGCTCCATTCACGTGCCATCATCGCGCGGCACAGTGGCCGCTGGACGGCCAGCGGCCTGCCCCCTTGGGGCCGGCCGGCGCAATTGCCGCTGACACTGCGGCGACAATTGCGCCCTCCGGGTGTGTGTTGTGTGGGTGTCACTGATATCACATGACACCCACCAGGCTCCTCCTCTTAAAGGCACAGACGTTATCGTATTTTCAAAAACGATCGTATTTTATCCTTGCGATTTCCTTTGTGTTTAGTTCTGTACGGGTTTAAAAAGTGTGTTTACACATGAATCATTGAGTTGATGTAAAAAAAAAAAAAAAATCATATAGTCCCTCTATTGCAGGCGGGTCTGAAGTGTTTTTTTTTTTTGTTTGTTTGTTTTTAGCAATACGGTCGCTAATGATTATAATGGTTGAAGCTGACCTTTTCGTGCAACTACAAGTGTTTGGAAATACTTTGCAACGAATTGCTCGGGATTACATCAAAGTGTGCGCGCGTGTACACACACGCCCACACACACACACACACACTGGGAGGTGAGGTGCCGCATACAAAAATGAGGACAACTTGGAGTGTCCCCCTTCTCATCTGAAGGTGATAAAGTCTCCTCTGTCTATCTTCTGATAAACACACTGAAAGAATGTGTGTGCGGTGGACATATATATTATCCAATCGTGCGTGCGTGTGTGTGTGTGTGCGCGCACATGGCCCCAGACTGACCATCCCCACACACTTGGACACACAGTGACAGAAAAAAAAAAAAAAAAAAAAAAGTGATATCACCAGCTCGCACAGACCAGACATCACTTCGAAGGCAAATTGGCCAGACATGACACGCAAACGTGCCACGTGATGATATCACACCCAAACATACGCGGGTAAAACACACACACACACACGCACGCACACACACACGGTGCGCGCCAATGAGCAGCTGCTCCTCATTTGCACTTCAGATTAGCTTTCCTTGACGAGACGTGTTTACTTGCAGTGGGAGGGCCAAGAAACACAACAGGACAATATCACAACCTGCAGTGGAATATACACACACACACACACACACACACACACACACACTGTGAATTTGCACGTCACGTCGGCTTCGGACAATCAAAGAACCAAACGCAAAGGCTTGATTCTGTGGAAGAAGGAAAACCAAAAAGCCCGAACAAGTCACAGCGGCAGCCCCAAAGGATTCTCACTTGGTGTGCTATTGGCTCCCTTTGCTTCACCTTCCCCAACGTTTTGGATCTTCTTTAATGCGCACATTTTCATCCATCCTGGGAAATTCCTAATGGCCTTATCTTGTTTTATTTTATTTTTTTTAATGTGTGTGTGTGTGTGTGTGTGTGTGTGTGTGTGTGTGTGTGCGTGTGTATACACACAACGGCACATTTTACTTACAACCAATGGTCCTAATTTGTGAGACCATTGTATGCTGTCAAACAGTATGCCGTGGAAAATATTAATTCTCAAGTTTTTCTCAAATGTGTTAGAGTGTACTTATGTTGAGCATTGTACGTAACTTGGAATGGAAAGTGGAATTAAATTACCGGTATTGAATTAAATGAAGTGCGGGTGAGGAAGGAAAATTTGGACAAAAGGTATTCATTCCCCTTTTTGGAGAAAGAATTTGGGGAGTGGCCTTTCCTAATTTTTTTTTTTTTTTGTCACAGATGCGTAAAGGCATGATTCACTGCCATTGTTGTGAGTATGTTTGCATGGCACTGCTTATTATTCTTTTTTTGGTGACTTCCTGTGGCAGGTCTCCGGCAGCATTACACACAGGCCAGGCATATATAGCAAACGACAGTGTTTAAGCGTTTCCATGTGGATATACATTTCGCACATATGCAATTCAGGGTTCACGAGAATTGTTTTATAAATGAATCCAGCTCTGTTTCCTTGTGCACGTGCCCTAAGTTTTTGTCCCTTTTTCCTTAACAATGGCACAAATGAAAAGAAAAAAGCAGTTTCACATTGAAGTTGTGCAGTTAAAACCCCCAAAACTGATGCCCACTCTTTGCATTCCAATCTTTTCATTACAGTCCAGACCTAGAAAAACATTCCATGAATTGGCCCAAATGAGAAATATAACCCACCACCGCCCATTCGCAGAGAAGCTAGTTGATCTCAAACAGAACGGCATAAAAAAATGCCATGGTCATGATGGCACTTTATCCTCAGCTTCTTAAATATAATGTGTGCAAAAAAGTTTTCCGCTTCCTCCTCTCCTGTAATGTCTCCATCCTTTTTGCTGTAATTGAAGCAAACTTGGCCTAATCTGTCATGCGCTAAGACCCACCACTTACTAAAATGAGAGACAGAGGGAAGAGAGAGGTGACAAATGATGGGAGGAGGAAGGAGGGGTGGGTGGTGCAAAATAGTGCAGTCAAATGTGTGTTAAAGGGTTGAGACAGTGTGCCGGATGAAGGAGGAACTAAAGCAGGAAAAAAGTTCAAACAGAGAGAGAGGGGGCAAAAGAAAAACGGGTGGGGGGTGGGCAGCCCGGTCCCCTGCACGCTGGCTCGGAAATATGAGCGGGCTCGACAATTAGGGAAGTCAGGCAGTATGGCCCTTTCCGCCATTGTGTGGAGTGGCTTAGAGTCCTCATCAGCCTATCAGCTAACTGACAGGCAGAGAGCTGCTCTATTCAGCGCGGCAGATACAAGCTGCAGGCCAAACGGCTGCCAGGTCCCTTATGACCCCACAATCCCTTGCCGGTGACAGCTTCAAGCTCCATAGCAAATTAGGCGCTCTCACATTACAATCGCAGAAGACAGATTCCATTAACGGTATCTGAAATTGAGTAGAGAGCAGGCCCGTTATCAGACCTGACTCATAAGCACCGCCATTAATCAGAAGGCATGATACCATTTATACATTTCCAGCTCTCTGCCTGCCGCTGTGATAGTCAGCCACAAAAGGCCTGATGAGACTTAGGCGAGGGGAACAATGGAGCTTTCTGAGGAAAGCGCGCTAAATCAGAGGGGGAGAGAGGGTAGGGGGGGAAAAAAAATTCTTGCTTGCTGACTATTTCCCCTTTTTTCTTAGGCTTTCTTCTTCACTATTTTTCCTCTCTGTGTTCACTGTAAGGCGAGCTTGTGAATATATGTGCGAAAGGGCGGGTGCGGGGGATGGAGCGTGTTGATGGGTCGTCTAGGCGCGCGTCTTAATATGAGATAGCGGTGTCTTCCCTCGCCGCCCCGCTCCAGGAATTAGTTGTAACTTGAAGCAGGGATGAAGGTGGTGGGGGCAAACGGGGACCCCTGCACACACAAGTTTACCTCCCCGCTTGACAATTAACCCAAAGCTCACACTCCTAGCAGGAGGGCGGGTTTTTTTTTTTTTTGTGTGGGTGCAGAACAGTCAGGGGGGTCCCATGGACACAGTTATTACAACAAGTCGGTTCTGGCTCCTTAAGCCCCACCTGATAGATATGCAGCACTTGTCACATATTCAGACACACATCTTTTTTTCATCTTCTACTACTTTATTGTGTGTGTGTGTGTGTGTGTGTGTATTTTGTGACGATGGCGGTGGCCCGCAAGCTTGCGTTCTTAGTTGCAAAAGTAAGCCTCCAAATTGTAAGCGCGAGCGTGTGTGCTGGTGCGTGCGCGGGCCCGGCGCCTTATCCTCTTATCCCCGCGCTTGTGGACCAGAGAGGCAAGCAGCTGCAGGGACTGCAAGCAGCCTGATAATGCCGCCGCTATTTTCCAAGCCGCCATCTTAATCTTGTTACTGCAATGGTTGTGAAGAGAGAGTCATGAATTTTAATTTCTCGCTCTCGCTCACACGCGCGGCGCAGGAGCGCCTGTTTCCCCCCTCCCCAACCCTTCCCATCTTTTGCAGGAGCAGGAGTAGCCGTCGCCGCCGCTGCCGCCAAACTCGGGCTGACGTTTCCCCCGGCACACATTTCCTCTATCCCGGCGCACTTGTTGATTCACACCAACGCGTTTTTGCATCCGTCTCATTCCGTCGCAGCAAAGCGCAGGCCTCGCCTCGGGTGCCGTTTTGCTCACGCCTCGGTTTCGAAATGGAGCGCACCCTCGAGAGCGAGCCGATAACTCTCGATTTCCTGCGGACCGGCGGGGCCGCGGTGGGAAACGGACTCCCCGTGTCTCTTCGCATTTGGACGAACGCGGTTTGTTCGGGATTCCAAGTGGCGGGCAGAACAGTAAGCCGGTCTTCCATTAAATGGCGGAAGGGACAATCGAGCCCTGTATTCACCTGCGGCCGGACATACATATAAGCCGAGACTTCCTGCACCTACATCGGCTTCGGCGGGGGCGCCTGCCGCGTGGATAACCCGGTTCCAAAGTCACCGGGTCCCAGAATAACGGACTACAGAACTCAATTAGGCCTCCGAAATCATGAAAAGGCGCAAAACGAACCGGAAGTGAAAGAGTCCAGCGGCAAAAGTGAACCGGGCACGGAGGAAGAACCGGGTCGCAAAATATGGACCAAAGGCGTGACCGTAATAATTGGTTAGAACCGGCGCTGAAATCACCAGGCACCAGCGCAAAAATAACAGTGACCAGATACCAGAATAAGAAGCTCATTCAAATGCAGCCACCGGTGCATCCGGGTTTGAAAATAAATCGGGGACCAGAATACCCGCTTTCCAAAATAGCGCCATGCCAAAACGGGATCAAAGTAAGCAGGTACCAAAGGAGCCAGGCACTATCATTAGCTGGACACCACAAGAACTGGCTCCCTAAATAGCCCGGCGCCATTATACGGAAAGTGCGCCGGGAGCTAGGTTACCCCGCCCCCACCCCACCCCCCAAAAATTGAGCATTGAGGTACCACAATAACTGCCTACGAAAGTAACCTGGTACTGAAATGGACTGGTGGGTGAGAGACCAAAATAACAGCTCATCAAAGTCATCAGTTGGCCCAAAAAGGAAAAGTTACGGAGAAGTGGGCGGGGTCCAAAAATTGAGCAACCTTCTGTCGGCGTACCAAACGTGCAGCGGGGAACGGCAGCGCGTCCCATTGAACCGAGTGGTACCGTTTGGTCGAAACATGACTTTTGCTTCGATAGAGACCACCGCCCCCCACCCCCCCATCCGTAGTCCCGCCTTGTCCACTTCCTCCCTGCCGCGCCGAGAGGAGATGTGGAAATGAAGAGGCCGCGCAAGAGAGCGGGAGGGGGCACAGAAGCGCCGGCCAAAGTGGCACTAAAAGAAATGACTTGCACCTTGCAGAGGGGGCAAAAAAAAAAAGGAGGGGGACGGAGAGAAAAGGTGGGGGGGGGCGATTTGGGCAGCCACCCATGACGCTGATTAGGCAGCCTGCGATCAGGAGGAACAGCTTTGCTTGTTAAACTTTTCACCTCTGCCAGCTCTCAGCCGTCCTCGCCCCCTCCCTCACCTGTTTTCCTTCCCTTCCTCCCCCCTTTGGCTCCTTCCGCCCGGCGGCATTTAATGTGAAAGCTGCTCAACACAGTGCTCTTCCGCCGGGGGGGGGGGGGGGGGGGTGTTACACAGGCAGCTGCCCTTCCACGCCCATTAGCCCTTTTGGCTGAAGGCTCTCCCCCCTGTTCCCTTCTTCTATCTT
>NW_017842054.1:702250-708370 GCF_001891065.2 Hippocampus comes
GTCGGTGCCCGGAGGGGAGATAACGCCAAGGTGGTGGGAGGGCTTGGGTGTCTCCTGCAAGATTTGAGCGAACCAAGTGGTCAGCCTCAGCGAGCACCTGGACGAGCAGGTAGCCAACAAGCTAGCCAAGCGCCCAAAAATATCCGCGCACCACACTCACACGGCACTTGAAGGAGAAACAGGTTCTGAAAAGGAGGTCAAACAACATTACAGCAAGTAGCGATTGGGCCCCCCCCCCTCCCCCAAAAAAAAGATTGATGTAATCCTCTCCCCAAATAAAACAAGGGATTTCCATTAGCAGTTACTCATCAAAAGGCTCAGAAGCTGCAAAACGGCCCTCAGAATGACGGGCGGCCGCCATTTTCAGGCCCCCAAAATAGCGAGGCAGTTGGGAAGGCAACCCAAACAAAAACAGGTCGTGTATTGCCAAGTACCGCTCCTCGAAATAAGCACTTAGAAGACAGAGAAGCAAGCCGAGAAGGTCGCCGAAGAAAAGATCTGCGGAAGCCCAAATGAGCGAGTGCAAAGGAGGCCAGCTTGTCGCCTGACGTCGCCGCTTCTGTCTTGTGTCTGCGCTCAGATGCTGCAAGAGGGCAAAGAGGCCTACGACGAGAACCTCCACTACCCTCTGCTCGTCACCTTGAGCAAAGGAGCTCAAGCTTAGTGAAAGCGAGGCGCCCGCCACCGACCCAGCTCGGCCTCGCCCTTGATTCAACTCTGTGACCCGATCGCGAGGCAAGTGAAGATCCGTCTCATCGCGCGTCCTCCTTCCTTTCGGACGCGGAAAAGATTCCACCCAACACGAGAACTTGTTGGCTTCCCGATGCCCAACCCGGCCGGCGCTGGGTTATTTCCCTCAACTTGACGGGACGCAACAAAACTGGTCCAAATAACCAAGCCGACCTTGCCTAAAAGTAAGCCAATCTCCTCACAATCCGCAGCTCCCCAGCGAGTTGGGTGAGGAAAACACCCCCATTTTTTAAATTTTTTTTTTTTAAATGAGTGTGGAACAAATGTATTTAAAAACCAGAACGAGACCATCCGAACATTTTTGAGTACGACTAAGCGCTGGCCTTTTGGACACCAATTCGTTTTTGTTTTGTTTTTGTTTTTTTGTTTTTTTTTTGTTTTTTTTTTTACTTCGGGCCGACTTAATGCAGTCATGACACAGGAAATGGCGAAAGTCGCAACAACGTCGCCACACTCGTAGCTGTACGCTGGCGAACCAACCAGTGTGTGTGTGTGTGTGTGTGTGTGTGTGTGTGTGTGTGTGTGTGGATGGAAATGGCTGTTCATCTGCAAAAAAATGCCTTCTTTACAGAGGTGGCGCGAGGCCATTTTAGCCCAGTAGCAACGTAAAGCGGCAGAATCGTGTTGGGTGGAAACTTGCCATGTCCAAATTTTTTCAATCTTGTATTTTTTCCACCATCGCAAGAGCTCGTTGTTTTCATCACGTTTCTTGAAGGCATTTGAACCTCAAGTGGCCCGACGGTCACGCGGTGGCCATCGGGCCACCGTTCATGTCGAAGCCCGCGTTGTCGATGCGCCTTTTCTCACGTCTCCGTGTGCAGTTTTCGCTGTGCCTTCCATATGGACTTTAGTTCGATGGCCCGCGCCACAGGCCCTGTGCGGCCCTCTTTGACCTCGGGTTCCCTCTTGACCATCAGCACAATCTCATTCTGTCACTTAATAAAAACAACTCGCAACACATTCTCAGAGTATTGCGGTCTTATTTTTTATTTTTTTGGTTTGTCATCCCACCCCCCACCCCTCTCAATTCTCACATTTACTTCCAGCAAAAGAGCGAGCGTTGGTAATTGTGCAGCGCCGTTCTTGTGGCAGAAGCGCCGTGTCGGCACCTCGTGTGTGTTCTTTTTGTCAAGAATTAAAGCGTTAAATGCTTACAGATGTAATAAAGTTTCATCGGGCCCCCCGATTGGCTGCGGCCTGCCTTTCCAACACAATGGCCTCCTGCTGGCTAAGCTGCTGCCAGACAAGCTAACACACACACACACACACACACACACATATCAAGCCCAGTCAACCGTCTTCCACTCGGCGGGAATAAAAGAGAGAGGGATCAAGAAGGGAGGGAGCACAGCTAATCCTGCAGCCTCACTCTTCTGTTTATCAGTGAGGAGGAGGAGGAGGAAGGAGGAGGGCGAGTTGTCAGGGAGGGAGGAGCTACAGCGAGGCCTCCTGATCCGTCTTTTAACATTTGAAAGAGCTCCGCGCTCACTCTCCTCCCTCCAGACCCGACCGGGCGGGGAGAGGGCCGAAATGGCGAGACGAGCTGCAAGTAGTAAGAAACGCAAGTCAATAAATGCAAGTGAAAGCCAGTGATGGAGTGGCCGAGTGAGTGATCGAACGCGGGGGGGGGGGCGAGGAGGAGGAAAAAAGAAAAGAGAGACAGAGCGCTCCCCGACTCCACACAAGGGCCCCATTAACTTGACCACTTGCCCTTTGCGCACAAAGGCAGGGCCGGCCCATCGCCACTCCCACCCAATTATCCGCGATTAGGCTCAGTGCACTGTGTCAAGACGGAGGGGGTGGGGGGGAGTGAGGGCAGAGAGAGAGAAGAGAAAACCAAAGTCAAAGAGAAGCTTCAGATTTTGCGTCCTCGGGTGACGTGGACGCCGATGGGACCCTTGATTAGGTACATCTGCTCATGAGGCACACGTTGCGAATTTTAGACACGCTTTGCATACGCAAAGCTCAAATGTTCAAAGAAGCGAGATCAGTTTTTGTTGAGTTGACTCCCAAGTTATTTCGTCACATCGGTTGCGCAAAGTAACATCGTTTGGATCCAGATCCATTTTGGAAGTTGATGTCTCCTTTTGTCCGTTTCAAATTCTTTCGGCGCGTACGTCGACGAAACTAACGTGCTTTGCGGCAGCCGACACTGCGGAGAAAAAAAAAAAAATCTCATCAAATGATCAAATCAATCAGGGGGGTCCAAACTACAGCCGAGAACAGCCCGAACAAAACAAACAAACAAACAAAAAAAAAAAAACAGCTAAAATTTGGGCATTGGCCTGCATTCAAAGATACAAATGAAAAGAAGAACACCGTCGATCTTCAAAACACTGTCGTAAATCACGATGACTCCATTTTCAAAGCGTTTCTTCCACTTTGTGCCGATTGATGAAGACATCGCAGCCAATCAGCTTCAAGGCACCGTTTGAAAAAAATGGCCGCCTGACGACAGTTTTTTTTCTTTTTGGGCTTCTGAATGTGGAGATTTGGGTGCTGTTCAGGGCAGAGTCGGATCTATGCTGTGACATCGAGAGGGCTGTTGCCCCCCCCCCAAAAAAAAATGCTGAACTATTTGCTTGAACTGAAAGCTGATGAGATGAACTTGACAATCCATAACGATCTGGAATTGCTTTCAAAAAGTTGACACATTTGAAATCCTTTTTCCTCAAAGGAAAAAGTTTGGACACCCCTGAAAGAAATCAAACCAAAGCATGAAAGAAGCACCTTTTCAACCTTTTCAGGCTTCCAAATGACACTTGGTAAGGTCTGCTTGCATCCCCACCATACTTCCTCTTATCTGCCCTCCGCAGCACCCCCCCCCCACACACACACACACACACACACACACACACACACACACACACACACACACACACACACAACAGCACAAGCAGCATCCTTTCCCCTCCGAATGGCTTTTTGGTTCCGTTTGTTTGTGCTTATGGAGTGGAATGCCGAAATGTCCCTGAAAGCATTTTTCCTTTTCTTTCTTTCGCTTTTTTTTTTTTTAATGCGAAAGGCCATCCACTGTGTGTTGCTCCAGCCACCCCCCCCCCCACAAACACACACACTGTAACATGGCCCACAAGATTGGCCTTGATGACAATAATGTTTTCCATTACAGAGGCCGTATTTGCGGAGTAAGTGGAGGTGAAATTCAGTGGTATTAATGCAGTAATGGAACGGGGTGGTGGCGGTCCACTGCTGGGAAAAGCGCCACTTTGATTGTGTTGATTATGATCTGTTTTAAACAAACAAACAGCCCCCCCCACAAAAAAAAAGCTCCGAGATGCTCTTACGGGACATAAAAAAAAAAAACATTTGAAAACAAGAAAAGAAAAATCAGCTGGCCAACGCTTCTGTTTCTTCATCGGCGGAGCTCACGGAGAGGGGAAAAAGTTTCTTTTCTCAAACAGAAACTTTTCACAAAGGCACTCATTTAACCGGAGCAAGGCCCGCAAGCCCCGCCTGGGGACTTGTGGTTGACCCCTGCGGTACGCCGCCCCCCGACGCTCGGACCTCGCGTCATCTGCCCCGGTGCGAAAGTGGGGAAATATGGACCCTTGTCGTCCGTGGTGGAAACGCTGAACTCGAAGCGCAAGTGGTACGGCCGAGATGCTACCGGAAACCACTGAGTCTTGACGTTGGCACCGCCGGCTTTGTTTTTCGACCGAGACCTTTGAGGTCGTCGGCATGTCGCCAACGTCTTACGTCGTGTGCTGCGGGAGGATGAAAAACATGGAGAAAGACGTGTCCGTTAGAGGGCAGAGCTTGTGCAGGTGTACCTTCAGCTTTGTGCCGCGCGAGTGCTTCCGCGAGGCCTTGAGGTAACGGGCCGCTAATGAAGCAGCTTTCGTTTGATTGTTGATCAAGTCCTGGCTCTTGAGACAGCCAAAAGTGTTTGTCTGGACGTTTTTTCCCCCCTTCTGTCTGCTCTTTAAAAAAACCCACATCACCCCATTCAACTTTGCCGTACGTGTTTCCCAACTTGCGGTACGGCATTTTGACTTTGTCGCTGCGGTCGCCAGGGCAACGGCTGAGGCCCGGCGACCCCCGTTTGCCGCGGGCCATTAAGGGTCGGTCAACGAGCCTCTCTTCCCGCCGCCGGCGGGATGGAGAGGGCCCTCGTCTGCGCTTTGAAGGTCAACGAGGCCGGCGCCCGCCGCTCTCGCTCGCCGACTCTTGCTTTTGCTCCAGCCCTCGCCGCCAATGATCAAAAATCCGTCCCGCTCGGTGCCATTCGGTGCGGTCTTAAGCTCACTCCAACATGAAGACGATTGTCGCTAATGTACCGGACGTCCTTGCTCGTACCTTTGACGTATGCGGTGTCTTGTCGGGCACTTTGTGCCGCATAAACGCGACGGGTATTCGATGAACTCTGACATTGTCGAGCGCCATTGTTGAACTCAAAATGGTTTGAATGCTCTGAGCGAACGCTCAGCCTCTCGACGGTGATTCTGCTGCGGTTTCCGGAGCTCTTCATGAAAGCGGAGCGATCATCGCCCGTTCCTCAATCGCTTTGACAAAGCTCGGTGAGTACAACATCAATCGCTCAACCGTTGTTGTCACTTTTTGCCAAATGAATAAGAATAGTTGGTGTGATGAATTGATTCTCCAAACATTTGACGGCAACAGCCCGACCGAGAACACTTGGCGAATGCCCATCTGTGCATCCAACGACACGCTTTCGGCTCGGATGCGCCAGTGCTTCGGTGCAGTCTGGCGAGCGTCGCTGGGAAAATGTGGCCCTCGGTCAAGCCCAGCCGGCGATTCACGGCTGGAGAAACGGTCGAAAGTAAACGAGCTCAGGCTGTGACATCACGACCCACCGGCGAACACAAGAACGACATTGTCAAGTCACATTGATTTCTATGGCCCTCATTCCCCAAAAAATGGAGTCCGTCTCGTCTCTCCGGACGAGTGCTGAAAAAAAAAGGGGGGGGGGGACTGGTCAGATCCTCCACTCGCCACTTGTGTGTCTCCCGAGGGGGCAAAACGTGCATAGCTTATGTCCACGCTAATCCTTGTGTGACAAAAAGGCATTTTGCCTCAATGACCGAGTGTGTGGGCGGATCCACTCGTCCGCCGCAAACACACACGGGCGCATTTCCCGTCCGTACGAGCACAAGGACTCTGGTGCAATTAACCTTTAGCTGATTTAGTCCTCGTAGCCTGATTGAATAGAGCCCGAGTGTTCCCTAAGCCACAAGCGCAGCCTTGTGTGTGTGTGTGTGTGTGTGTGTGTGTGTGTGTGTGTGTGTGTGTGAAATGTTGAGCGAAGGAGAGGGCCTACTTCCCCCCGTCTCCGGTTGTCCTTTAAATCCGTCTGAGTGCGTTTGCCCTGCTGCGAGACGGCAATAGTTT
>NW_017842054.1:708392-709070 GCF_001891065.2 Hippocampus comes
CGCATCGCGGCGCTCCCCCCCCCCCCCCCCTCCTTGTTTCCTCCCCAGCCATCCACTTGGCAGTTGTCGGTAGCGTAGCCGTGTCGTAAGAGTGCACTCCCTTTTGTTCATGAGAAATCCAATTGCTGTTGTGAAAGTGCCCCGGCGCTGTCTGTTTCAGCTTCTTTGATTGGTTCCGCCTTCAGCGGTCCTAATGGGTCCCGACGGCTAAAATGTTCAATGTTCGTCCGCCGTCGAAGCCGCCTCTCGATGCGGCGGACAAGAGGGCGCGCTGTTTGTCGTCGATACGTACGTCACCGCTGTTGATGATGGCCACGACGCCGCGGGCTGAAGATCATCAACGTCGCAACCTCCTGTGTCGTATTGATTTGAAAAATGGAAAAAAAAAAAACTGTTCTACATGTGGCATTTATTGGCAAACAGTTTGCCAAACCGCGACTGTTTTCTTTGCTCGCGTGTGGATGATACGAATGCCCTCGCTATCCACCAAGCTGTTGAGCTAGCTTGCGAGCCGGCCGCCCGTGACTTGAGGATGGCGTCGTAGCCGAGTCGCTTGCGTTCTGACCGTGAACGCTCCCCGTTGATCGTCTTTCAGCTGCTTTTCAAGCGAACATTCGGCACATTTTCTGACGTCGGCGGCCGTCGCGTTCTTTGCGCTTCGTCCTCGCCCAAGAGGGA
>NW_017842054.1:725707-726807 GCF_001891065.2 Hippocampus comes
GGTGGGCGAAGGGGGGGGCCTACTTCCCCCCGTCTCCGGTTGTCCTTTAAATCCGTCTGAGTGCGTTTGCCCTGATGCGAGACGGCCATCGTTTGCCTTGGCTACTTGTGAACTTAATAACCTCGGACGCCGTCGAAGCCGCCTCTCGATGCGGCGGACAAGAGGGCGCGCTGTTTGTCGTCGATACGTACGTCACCGCTGTTGATGATGGCCACGACGCCGCGGGCTGAAGATCATCAACGTCGCAACCTCCTGTGTCGTATTGATTTGAAAAATGGAAAAAAAAAAAACTGTTCTACATGTGGCATTTATTGGCAAACAGTTTGCCAAACCGCGACTGTTTTCTTTGCTCGCGTGTGGATGATACGAATGCCCTCGCTATCCACCAAGCTGTTGAGCTAGCTTGCGAGCCGGACCGCCCGTGACTCAAGGATGGCGTCGTAGCCGAGTCGCTTGCGTTCTGACCGTGAACGCTCCCCGTTGATCGTCTTTCAGCTGCTTTTCAAGCGAACATTCGGCACATTTTCTGACGTCGGCGGCCGTCGCGTTCTTTGCGCTTCGTCCTCGCCCAAGAGGGATGGAACGAAATGGCCGTTAAATACCCCGCGGTGGAGGTAGCGTGTTTCTCCCGCGTCACAATCAGGGCCACGTAGCGCCGGCTCGGCTCGGCTCAGCGGCGGCGCGCCGCGGCGCGTTTCTCACGGCTTGCGCGGCTCCATTAATTAGCCGTTTGATGCTGTTAATTGGGCTCCCGCTGCTGCGCTAATTGATAACGCCGTTGCCATTGCCATTGACGAAGGCGCGAACACAAACACGGGGCGGGGGGGAGTCATTCAAGCCGGGTGAAAAGCGGGCGGACGCGAAGCATGAGAATCGTAGCGGCACGAGGCTCCTTTTGGTCGGAAACAGCAAAGCGACTGCCGATGGGCTGCTGCCTTTCGCGGCTTCTTGTGCTACAACGTCGTTTTTTCAGCTAGCCATACTTTAGACGTTTTTTTTTTAAACTCCTACAAATCAGATGTCTGGACTTTAGACTTTTTTTTTTTTTTTCAAAACAGGCCGGCTCCTTTTTTTTTTAATCTTTTTACACAACTGAGAAA
>NW_017842054.1:728165-746466 GCF_001891065.2 Hippocampus comes
AACACAACGTCCCGATTTCATTGGAATGAGCAAGTTGGAAAAAAATGTAGCCGCATCCAGACGATCCTGCTTTGACGAAATCAAATGAAGCCGTTTTTTTTTTCTTTTTTCAATCTGATGACAAAACTAGGTAAAAAAAATAAATAAAAAAAACTAGCGAGAGGTCAAATCAACTGCATTTGGGGTCTTCATTGATTGACTGAGGTCTTAAAAGGGCAAAATAAAATAGGGGAGGGGCGACGTGCGCAAAGCGGATAGCACTGACGATGATCGGAACTGATTGGAAGAAGCAAAATATTTTCCGAATGCGGCCGCCCCCGTCGAATTGACGACCAGGAAGATTTGTGCTGAATGAGTCGTGCCTTGTCCGAGCCCAAAAGCCCTCAGCTTCTGGCCTTTGACAAAAAAAATTGCAGTCTAATCGAAAAAAAAAAAACCACAATTTTTTCAGTCGTTATGCTGAGCTCATTTCGAGTTGTGATTGTCGGGCTTTCTCCCAAGTGTCCGCTTGGCGGCTTTGGCCGCGGAGGCGCGCGAGTGCGCCTGCTAGCGCGCTACGTTCAAGGGAATGAGAGCGGCCACTCGGATCGGCCGTGATCAAAGTCGGCTCCGTTGTGGTTCCGCGGGCGTCCCCGCGCAGAGATGCGACGCTCGGCGCGCAGGATCACCGCTGCTCGCGAGAAGAGAGCCCCGTGGAGACAAGGGAAACCATTTCGTACGTACACCCGTTTTTTCCGTCGCGTCCGGTGAACCACACGGGTGCTTTTTGCAGCGGCTTGCACTTAAGCCCACTTAAGTTGAGTTGAAATCAGTACTTTTTTTTGTTTTGTTTAACACACGTATCAGTACCTCGACTTGAGTCGAGAGCGTGACGACTTTTGCCACCCGAGGTGTGTTGCGCATTAAAGATGCTCCTCATGTTTGGCAATCTTGGCGGATTATTGCTGTCGGTTTTTCCGTTTGTGTCGGCGGCACTTGTGGCCGAGAGCGGCGCCTTTGGGCGCGCGCAAATGTAAATGCAATCTGCCAGGACCGGGCGGTAATAGCAATATCATCTTCCTATTACCGCTCGCATCTGCATCACCTCGCTAATGGCACTACTCAGCTATTCATGGAAATGTCGGCCGTCACCCATAACAGCCGGCTGTCGCCGCTCCACGCCGCGCGCGAGGACCAAAAACAATATTGCGGCTACCTCGCGCCGAGGCACGCCGCCTTTTCAGCGCCGACAAGACTCGCAATTGTCACGGAATGGAAAGAACGGAAAAAGAATTGGCGGGAAGAACTTTTCAAGGACGGTTGAGACCGAACTTCTCATTTTCTAGCCAAAGTATGGTTAAAAAAAAAGGGTCTCCTTTTTGTTTTTTTATGTCTTTGTTTTGTTTACCATGACGCCTCTCATAGCCTCACACATTTAGAAGTGAGATTTTCACATGATTGACCGTCTTCGAAGTGGGATCAACGAACCGCCGATTGTTGACCACGCCGGACGACATGATATGCTTCTGTGCGCATTTCTTTGGTATTGCTTGAAGAGGCTGAACGGGATTTGCTCAGCGTTGTTTTGGGTTTGGAGGCGGGGGGGTGGAGGGTGTCCTCCTGTGGCCTCTGTCATGGGGCCGTCCGTCTCTTGCAAATTCGACTTCCCCCGCTGGACTTTGACTTCCATGGCGATCGTCCACACACAACACTTTGCTTTGGACATACCTGTTGCACACCTTTCTGTTGTACCAAAGATGCACCCCCCCCCCCCCCCAAAAACACATTGTACCAAAGATGCCCCCCCCCCCCCGCACAAAAACACCCCCCCTCCCCCGTCCCCAGTTGAGGCTTTTCATCCAATTTCTAAAGAAAACTACTCTCACTCTTCAACTGGTATATGGCCTTCCTCCTCGCCTGCTATTATATGCCTTCCCATTAGGAGCAATTACTGCTCAGTCTCCAGCATCTGCGCCAACATCCGCGCGCAGTTTTAGCACTTTTGGTCAAAGAGTCGGCTCACTTGTGTCAAGTAGGCTTTGTGGATGCCGGAAACCAAGTCGCCCGATCTTTTCCTCGCCGTGACGACACACGGTGGAGAATTGTGTTCGCCGCGTCCTTCTTTCTTCACACCTTTGCGGCGGTGACGTACAGGCGCGCGTTTGGATTGAAAGCTACCATTTTGTTGTATTCATGACTCCCAAAATCTTGATACAACTGTTGTCATTTAGTGTTTCCGTACCAAAAATGAAGAATGGAAAAGAGTAGCATCCATGTACTCCATTTTGAGCACGGCGTACACATTTTAAATGACCCAATCAAGTTGAAAGCCGCTTTGTGGCTTTTTGGATGGATGACATTTTTTTGGACCCGCTTTATTTTGGGGGTTGTAGAAAGTAGCTTGCACTTTGTCATGCTGAGCGCTGTTCCCAATATTCGTCACCTCAAGTGTGCCGGAGGTTCCGCGCGAACTCCCGAGAGACTCGCAAAGCGGCCGTGACCTGCCAAAATGGCCGTCCGGCGACATGAAAGACGACTTCCTGTATTTAGCCCCCGGCGTGCCGATGGCCGACGAAAGCGGTCTCACATCAAACGGCGGCCCGATGCGGAAGCGCCCCCGCCCCCCCCCCTCCTGCAGAGACAATAACAACCCCGGCGGTGCAAACAGCGCACGCAAAGGCCGGGCCAATCCGGATGGGCCGCTCTTTTTATGTTCAGACTTCAGACAGTCTCGAACGACTCGGACACCGGTTCCACCCTCCCAAGACGGCGAGCCGCAACCGGTCCGACACACGTCGTAGCGCAGACGTTAACGTTCCGTCATGTGGAAAGGGCGTCTCCTGCCGTTCGACTGATACAAGGACAGGGCAAGCGGCTCCATCTCAGCATCGGCGCGGCCCCGGGAAGCACATTTGCATACGTGGCCCGCCTCCCGACATCCGTGGCGCCGCTTTCCTGACAGGCTTAATGAACTCGTCGTTTAAGTGGTCAAATTATGCACTCATCCCTTTGTATCCCCCATCGCCCCCCCCCCCCACCCCCAATCCATCCTGTCTGCGCACAGGTGATGGAATGGAAAGTTTGCCCATTCATTTCAGCTCACGGCCCCCACCCCGCCCGCAGCAGCCGGTCCCGCCTCTCCCCGCCGTCGACATTAGCGCGGAGTGCCAGTATTCACGGGAGGGAAAAGGCAGCGCCGCGAGGCCCTTTTGTGGAGAGAAATCATGTCGAAAAATAGAGCGGGCGAGAGAGGGAGCGGCGAGGCTGTCACGGACCTCAATGGCGGCATTATGTAAATGGCTGACATCCTCTGATGTAAAGCTGAATAGAGACACATTAATGTCTTGTGTATATTTAAAAAGCCTGGGCCCAACTCCTCGGGATTGCGAGCGGCAGATCCCGTAATCATGTTGACGAAGTAATGGCAGAGAATTAGTTGTCCATTAAAAGTGTATTATGCGCAACGCTGGCGCATGAAATGACTCTCAAATAGTGCGGCGGGTGGGAAGGGGGGGGCCAACGCGCGTTTGTGCCTGCGTGCCATTCCCAAAGTCGGCCTCGGCGGCGGTGGCAGGTGACTGGCATCTTTAGACTTTGCGCAATCAAAGCAGGGTGGCTGTGTGGACGTGCGCACAGCGGGGCCTGAAAGGCTCTAATGAGGTTACGGGGGGGCGGGGGGGGGCGGCTGTCACACGTACGCTCATTAGCATGCAAGCTCCTTCCTGCGCATGCGTGCGCTGACGAGTTAAAAGACGGCGTTCAAGATAGCTACGCCGTATTCTCCCGTCATGTGGCGCTTCGGCGTTCGCCCCCCCCTGCTTCCAATACGGTCAAGCCCTCTCCATCGCAAAAGTAGCCTTCCCGAGCACCTCCGCGATTTAAACGGCACCCCCCCCCCATTTCATCCTCCTTTAGCATGTTTGGATAGCGCGTCATTTTTTTCCAACGCTCTTTGAAAATAATCTTTCTTTTCTGGGAGAGGGAGGGGGGCGGGGGGGTGTTGGCTTCATGAATGTAAACCGCAAAACCACATTTAAAGACATAATAATAGGAGAGAACAATGGAGAAGACAAAGATAACCAACAAAAGCGTGGAACAATGTACTCATCCTTTTTTATTTTCCAAACTAAACGTATCCTCACACAGTATCCATCAAGAATCATGCCTGAAGTTGCGCATTATCATCGGAAGCGACCGACAGGCATCTTCAGTAAAAAAAATAAATAAATAAACAAACAAACAAAAAAAAAAACGCTCGAACTGAAATACGAAATACCCAAAAAGATGAAACAAACGCTTTCTGTTTTCATTCTTCTTCTTCCAGCGTCACAGTGTCAAAGAAAACAGAGTGCCGCCATCCACTGGCCCACACTGAAACTGCACCTCAAAGGAGGCAGAACAAAAGAGGGACAGAAAGTGTACCCAAAAAAGAGCGGGGCCAGTTTACTGTGCACGCGAGTCTCGTTTTTCCTTCGGCATATCAAAAGATGTCTTGAAATGATCTTTATCGGGCTTGTGCTCACGAGCTGAGCATTTGAATTCGGAGGAGGAGGAGGGAGACCTCGAAGGGCGGCTGGATCGTGGCTCTCGATTAGCGGACCCGGCCGCCCCCGGTTTAAAGACTTGAAGAAAGCAAATGCCGTGAAGGCTCGAAAAACATGACCAGGGAGTCTTTCAAGATGGGATTTCGACATCACAGATTTCGCTTGCGAACGGAGGCGGTCGAGAACGGAACCGCCGTGACGGGGGAGATCTGAGAGCAAGCAAAGGAAGAAGAAGCGGAGTCTTGCGCAGGTAGTGTCAGTTGGGGGCTATCAGCCGCGTGTGTGAGTGGCAGCCTTTCTAATCTGCTGTCATATTTGTCACGCGGCCTCATGTGTGGCTGCCGCCCCCCCTCCTCGCCTGTGACGACTTCTCAATTTGTCACTTTCTTTCTCCTTCCCGGTGTTTTTTTTTTTTTTTTTTGACGTCAGACAAATAGCGGCGAAGTTAAAATAAACATCGAGCCCCCCCCCAGCCCCCCTTCGTTCTCTTCCTTTCTGTCCCATGTTGTCGAGGCGATGGGAACGCAATTCACATGTCAAAGAATCCCCCCCACTCGCTCGCCCGTCTCTTCCTCTTCCTCCTCGGTCCTGTCCCCCCCCCATCTTGTTCTTCTTCTGTCGTTGACATTGTTCCCGAGCGCCGCTCCTTTTATCGACGTCGCCGAGAGCGGCGCGGGGGAAAAAAAGAAAAGGGACAGGGATGACAAGCTTTCTTCTCAGCCCGTTGCGGCGAAAGGCTTCTTGTCACGCCGCCGACGGGACGACTGACAGCTTCCACTGTCGCGGGAACACGCCTGCGCCATCGCGCCTGTCAGTCAAGAGCCGGCCGGCCGTCCGTCAGCTCGCGACCGGACGCCGGCCCGGCTTTCTCCTTCCCGGCCGGGGTCACTTTGCCGATCGGTCGTGATCTCCAACGAGTCGGCGGGCGTTCCTTCTGCAGGCGCCCAACGCCGAGCAAAAGTATTGGAACGTATCTCGATCCAGTGGGAGGTGGAACAAACGAAAGCTGCCATTTTTTTGTTGTTTTTTTGACAGCGAATCTTCGAAATGAGGACGTCCCCGATCCGTTGAGGATGGTGGTATCAAATGTACGACCCGCGGGCCCGTCCAGGTGTCCAATCGATCAGGCTGTCACGGTTCTGTTTGTGACCAACAGTTGGCACCGTAGGGCTTACACCTGCAGCGGCACACCTGTTGGTCATTACGTCATTAGTTGTATAAAAGGACTCCCGCCCGACCGCTCATTGTTTGTTTGCTCCTGTCATGTTTGTCTGCCATGTTTCGCTCACTGTTAGTTTATTTTAGCTTCAGCCATGGTTTTTGTTTGATACTTTAGATTCTTTTTGTTCTTAGGACTTTGTTTCGGATTTAGTTTTCTGTGTTTTTATCAATACAACTGCTCCTCCCTCCTGCCTGCTTTTTGGGGTCCTCCACCACCGCGTAACGTGACACAGGCAAGTTCCAGTTCATGTTTACATGCAGAATCTTAGTTTGAAAGACGTGCTTTTCTTTTGACACCAGCGCCAGACAACCAAAAGCTGATTGCAAAAAAGAAAGAATGGCTTCCAATTCCAGATCTGCCAGGGGTGTCCAAACTTTTTCGTTTGAGGGCCGCCTACAGAAAAACGGATGAACCGCTTTAAAATGCGTCCACTTTTTTTAAAACACGCTAAAGTCAGTCAAGAAAGCGGTCGTAGATTGTTTGAATTGTCGAGTTCATTTCATCCGCTTTATGTGGCGGAGGTGTGAAGAAAAACAGTTGAGGATTTATTTGGGGGTGGGTGGCCAACAGCCCTCTCCATTTCGCAGCGTAAATCCGGCTCATTTTTTCGTCTATCTATTATTATTTGTTTTTGGGGGGGTGGGGGGGGGGTCATGTCACGGCCTGCTGAAAAATGGATGTCCCCCAGGCCGTAGTCTCACCCCGGATATATGCAGGAGAAAAAAAAAAACAATTTGGTGTCACTTCTACAGAAGCAATACCTGTATTTTTACAATACAAGTCATTTTGTGTAGAAATGTGCAGTAAAAAAAAAAAAAAAAAACAACGACTGTCAGGTGACTTGGGCCAAGTAGCTATAGGCAGCTCATTTGTGTTTTTTATTTTGCACGCACTGTGAATGCGAATGTCAAACTGCGCCAGGCAGCCTCGGCCGCAGCCGCAGTCGCAGCCGCAGCCGCAGTCGCAGCCCATCTCTCCCATGCGGAACCAAAACCGGGGCAATCTGTCGTAAGATGAACGCTCGTAAAGCTTCTCTTTGGCCATCGTTCTTGTGATTTGGCCACAGTTTGGACCTTGGCACCGAGCAGAAGACGCAAGAAAGCATTGTTGCTTCCCAAAAATGAATTCTCCAGTGTCCTGAAAAGAGATTCTGTTTCAATTGTGAAATTGTGCCTTCGCATATGTGGGAAAGTTTTCCGGTGTATAAAAAAAAGAATGCGTTAGTAGTGGCGGTTGTCCCCATGACACAAGCCCTTCCCCCGAGGCCACCGCCGCTGTGAGCAGCAAACAGCGCGTCGAAACCAAAACAGCGATTGGTACTATTGTTGCAAGTTTTTGTTTCGACGTTGAAACCGCCCTCCAAGCAAAATGGCCGATTTGCGCTTCGGTTTCTGGCGCGTCGTCTCCTCCTCGAGACGTTCCCTGCGTGTTCCGCTCGGTCAGATGTGTCCTTAAATGCACGAATCGGAATGAGAAACATTCCCGTGTCTGCAGGAAGCGGCGTTGGGTTGTTGTGCCTCGGTGGAGGTTTCCTGCCGCAGCGATTGCCATTGTCGTCGTCGTGCCGCGACTCCCCGCCAATCTCTTCTCCGATCTTCCTGCGTGCGGTCTCATGTGCTAGCAAATGACATTTTTTTTTTCACCCATTTCACGGGAGCTTAATCGTTGTGACATTTCTCCGTATGTCCCATTGTGCCCGCCCACCTGCCGTAAGTGACATATGCAACAATAACAGCCCCCCCCCGCCACACACACACACACACACACACACACACACACACACACATACACAGACTCCAGCTTCATCCTCCACTAGTGAGAAATGTTGTACTTCCTAACCAGACGTATGACGAGGCCATTTTTAACATGAGCATAAGACATGCGGATGTCTGAAACGATGTACGTCGCAGTATCTTCATGTATTTCATTTTTGGTATACATTTCTCAGTGCATCTGTAAAAGATTCAATCAAAAATTAAACACGTACTGTGATTTCCCCCCCCCCAGTTGCAAAGAGCCGCCGTGAATAAAAACGACCATTCAAGGACGGCATAAAAATGTTGAACAGCAAACAAACAAGAAGGGCAAGAGGTCATTTGGTGTCTTCCTTTCACACAAAAACGCAAAATGTCAAGATCATTTAGCTGCTACGTTCGTCCTACACGTCATTCCAAATCTGCAAAAAATGATTCGTTGCGCTCACGATGAAGCACAGGACAACGTAAGGCCAAGTGCAAGCGCTACGAAGCCATGTTTTCCCATCTAGTTGACTTCAAACAATACGGTGGGGCCCCGCCATTTGTGGGGGGGAAAAAATCGGGACAAATCCTACATATTGAAATCAAGTATGCAGGCGTCTGCGGCTACACTTGCACAATTTAATCCAAATCAAGTGCTGTGTATATATTAAAAAAAAAAAGACTAATAAATAATTCTGTTGACTTTTTGACACTTGGCATTATTTCTCGAGGCAAAAATCTTCCTAACCCCGACCCACCTGAAAATCCAACAACATGCTTTTTTTTTTTTTGCAGTTTGGATGCAATCCAAAAATATATTGCGGGGTGGGGGGTGGGGGGGCTCGGCCTTCCCTCCCCTCCCGTCTCCCGCCCGGTCTCCTCTCCTCCCGGCTCGTCGTGCGGCGACAATGGCCGACCCGGGGGAGGCCGTCGGGGCACAAAAGGAACGACGGAAATGAGGGCTAACTTCTGGGAAGTCTGGCCTCTCGCGCTCATTACCTCCCCGCCGCCTTCGCCGAACGCCGGCTCGCTCTTTTGTCTCCGACGTGGGGGAGAACCCGCGGGTCAGGTTGGCCTCGGCTGGTCTCCTTCTTATCCGTCCGTCCGTCCGTCCGTCCTTTTCTCTCTGTGCGTGCCGCCTGACAAAAAGAGGAGAACTTGGATGATCTTGTCCCCACTCGCCCGAGCGTCCTTGTTCACTGACGTGAGTCTTGCGCAAGGCCGAATGTGAGTCTTAAAATGGACAGACGGCCCACGGTCATTTGCGGATCAGCTAACGGGCAAACAAACATTTTCTTATCCATCGTTCATTTCATGAGGACGAAAGAAAAGCAACCAATAAGAATATTTTCAAATGATTTTTGTTTTTTTTTTCCAGGACGTCACATTTTTTGAGACGTTTGACCTCTGAAAGCTGGCGCAAGAACGGAGTTTACCGCATGTTGTAATCTCAAGCGATGACGTCTCAGAAAAAAAAGGGCTCACCTCCCCTTTCATTCACAAATATGATTCGATATATTATTATATTGCAAGGAATATTGATTTTCAGATTATTGATAAATAATGAAAAGTGGATGTGCGAGAGAAAAAAATGGGAATTTGCACCAAAAAAAAAGTTGACCAAAAACAAAAAAAATCTCAATATTTGTGAAATCCATGAATGAATTTAAAAATTACATAAAACAGAAAGCAAATGCAAGTCAGTTGCAAGGCAATTGTTGCACTCGACTGCATTGTTATTCCCGAAAAAGAAAATGGACTCTTGTTTTTGCACTTTCGCGAGAAAAGATTCCAGCTGTTATGTACCCTTGACAGTTTTTTTTTTTCCTGTGGTTTTACTCAAGCGCGATTTGTTTGGGCGGCGTCGCGTTCGGCCCTCAGTCGTGGCGGTCCCAAGTTGTTGCCTCAATTCCAGACGTCTTTGACGCACCGTATGCAATGTCGAGACGGGGCTGTGACTGCAGAACCAGAAATGTTTACGTTCATGGACTCCATCAAGCTCTGGACATGTAAGCAAAGTGCCAATTTAAATTTTTTTTTTTTAATCATTGCGCAAACAGCCTCTTGAGTTCCTCCGTCCGAGGCGCTCGAAAAAGACGAGCAGACATGTTTGGAGAAAGTGTTGTTCGATTGGAGGACACTTGAGTAAATCCGTTTCCTGAATAGAAGCCGCGCTTGCGCTTTGTCGACTGATTTCCACCCAAAAGAAGATTTTGCCCCCGTTTGGTGACAAAGGCGAAGATGTGCGGCGGCGGCGGTTTGCTGAATGCGTTCATTTCCACCCCTGCGGCATGCTCGCCCTCTCCCAGGAGAACGGTGACTTTGTGCTAGGTGCGTTCTGTTCAGAGTGTGTGTGTGTGTGTGTGTGTGTGTGTGTGTGATTGGGCGGGGCGGGTGGCCATTCATCTGCCACATATGGTAGATGTGCAAACGCCACATCCTTCATGGTAAACATTGACGGATAGTGTTGTGCTTCTTTCTCTCAGCGAGCCGGACAGGCACACTTGTGATAAGTGCTTCATTGCCTGGCCGAGAGATGCCGCAAATGGGCCAAGAGAATGTGGCTGAAAAAGCCCCCCCCACCACCCCAACCCTCAACATAACCCACCGGCGTACCCCACCCGAACCAAGCCCTCGCGCCTCCTCGAGCCGGACCTTTTGTCCCAGCCTGCTATTCTGCGGCTCTGTTCCCCCCCGGGCCCCGCCGGCTCCCTGGAAAAGGGAAACATGGCACACAAAGGTCCTGTTAGCACTTCCTACGAAATTGCCCGTTCTCTCCGGAGTTACGAGGCTCCAATTACCCAGGGGGATGTTGTACGCCCCCCCCCACTCCCACCCCACCACCACCACCACCTACACTCACGCAAACACACGTAACATAAGAGTCGCTAGCCAAAAAAAAGAGTCTCCGTGCTAGGTGGCTAATTAGCACTGATGAGTCCTTCACTCCCGTTTTTCTTGAGGATTTTTTGCCTTGACGTCCCGTGCGCTCAGAAAAGGGGGACCCCCAAAAGAAGGGCCCTTCACATGCGTCTCGGGGTTGTGGATCCACGGATGAATGCAGGCCTCCCCTTGCCCGATGCAAACATTGCCGCACTTCTGCGTGACCCTGACAAGAGCCACAAAAAGAAAGAAATCAAAAATACCAAAAAATAAAAAAACAACCACAAATCCCTCATGATCGTTGGCGTGTCGTAAATGCGCCAAAAAGCCCATTTGGCCATTTTCACGAGAGAACGACCGCAGCAGCCATTTTGACGGGTGTGTTCTTCCTCTCTTTCCATTTGGACTTTTCCTGTCTTCGTCAACATAGCATTCGTCCATTTTCTGCCGCTTATCTGGGGGCGGGTGGCGAGGGCGACGGCTTCAGCGGGGAAGCCCAAGCGAATACCCTCCGAATCATTTAACATCCCGTTGCTTATTTTCGCAATAAAGACGTGAGGCACTGAGAAGGAAAAACTCCTTTCATGCCATCTATCGCCATCTCTTAATCGTTTCATCTTCCCGGTCAATCGTCAGGCGCTAACCGGATTACGCAACGGGGCTCAAGGCACGCATGCGCCGGGCGGCGGCGAGCCAGGGCTCGCCGTGGGCTCGCCGTGGGCTCGCCAGCACCACGGTATGCCATCTGGCTTCCAATCATATCGCTCGACAGGATTACGCAGGGCCGAATGAAGCTCAGCGCGCCGCGATCGACACGTGCATCTTTTGGAAGCCGCCCGCCAGGCGACGGTCGCGCCCGTCCGCCGCTCCGATGTTGACCCGAGAAATGATCACATGAGCAAGATTCGGGAAAACTTGCTTTGGGCACGATGATGATGGCGTCCACCGCGCTTCCGCCGGTCAAACCGAGCAAATATGGCTTTTATTTCGTCGCCTGTCAATCGCTTGTCAATCCGATACGATGCCAGCTTCGAATGAATCACCGACACTTTGCTAACAACGAAATGAGGCATCGGCGAGGCAAAAACTGAATGGCGAGAGTCAAAGCTAGCGCGTGGCAACCAGACAGCGGGCAAAAACATTTCTGCCGTCCTCATACTTCACCAACGAAAAGGTCAACGGCGACGGATGCCGTTCTCATTCCGCCAGTCGAAACGCCCGCCGTACTTTTTCCCCCCCTCCGTCATTGAACTCCTTCCTTTGTCCTGTTCATTCTTTGCGGTTGCGGGGCCTCGTCCGCTTTGACTTGCCGGCGAACGGCAAGAAATATTTTGCGGCGCAAGCGATTAAGCGGGAGAGGATTATGGTGAATGAGGTCAGCGTTGCCGCGAATTAAAACGGCGTCTCCACCGGAGGCCGAGTCGAGCGGGAGAAGGCTCGTATTAGAAGAGGAGGCGCTCCGATGCGCGCACACACACACACGCCGCACCGTTAAATATTGAAGCGAAAACACCAAATCCATATGAAAGATTAAGAGTGCATGAAAATAATTAAGGATTATGGCAATGGAAAATGCATGCGGGGTGTAACCTAGCAGCTGATGAGAGGAACAATGCAACATTAATGGTGTGAGTGCTGTAGCCTCATTAAAAGGAATGCGGCGGTGTGTCTGGCCGCCCCGCAAAGCTGCCGGCTACCGATACCGGATCAGCCCCGGTCACACAGCCACCAAATTAAACAAGCTAATGAGAACGTGCCGGCTCGGGGGCGGACGGACAGGCCCTTCGTTGCACTATTCAAATGCATTTGAAGGGGGAAAAAAAAACAAAATACGGGAGCCGCGGTGGACCGGCGGTTAGTACGTCGGCCTCACAGTGCAGAGGTGCCGGGTTCAATTCCAGCTCCGGCCTCCCTGTGTGGAGTTTGCATGTTCTCCCCGGACCCGCGTGGCTTTTCTCCGGGTACTGCGATTTCCTCCCACATTCCTAAAAACACGCATGGCAGGTTGATGGGACACTCCAAATTGTCCCCGAGGTGTGAATGTGAGCGCGGACGGTTGTTTGTCTGTGCGTGCCCTGCGATTGGCTGGCAACCGGTTCAGGGTGTCCCCCGCCTCCCGCCCCAAGACGGCCGGGATAGGCTCCGGCACCCCTCGCGACCCTTCTGAGGACAAAGCGGTTCAGAAAATGGATGGATGGAAAACAAAACACAATTTCAATTTGGTTTGTTTTTTTTGGGGGGGGCGGAGGTTGCATTTTAAACAAGTCTGTTGACATGACTTGTGCAAATCTTTCGACTCTCAACTTCACACCTCCACACAATTCAGTGTTGCATGTTTTGGGACGTGAGAGCAAACTCACACAAAAATATGGTAAAAAGCTATGTTTGATTTGCGTTTTTTTTTTTTTTTTGGAAGTCACTTTGCCACAACTCACGACAAGGCAGGTGGACCGAAGCAATAAGAACATACGTATGCAAGACTTGAAGTCACATTACTGTCAGGAGACTCCTCTTTTTTTTTTTTTTTTTTTTTTATAAACGAGTCTCATCCATCCTGAATGCGGGTGGCCCCATTTTTAAGGCAGCGCGGCGCGCTCCATTTTCCTCTCGGGGACATTGATATTTGAACAGTCTTTTAATTACTCTGATGAGCGGCCTCCCCACATGGCTGCTTCCCCACAAAGTCGGCTCTCTGACACGTTTCCTCTCCCCTCCGCCATGAATGAAACACAAATGAAAGCCATCGCCTGTATAAGGTATCAATCATTGGCGCCGGCGGAAAGGAGATTGGGGCTGGGGGGTAGGGAAGGCCCACAACCGAAGAATTTGGGAGATTGACCTCTTGTGGGAAGCGAGGATTAGAGGCCCAACGTAATAATGGGAAAGTCATTGTGTCAGCGGATTACGCAACTATCTTTATTTGGCAGCCATGTCTCGCCTGTGTGTGTGTGTGTGTGGGGGGGTGGGGTAACAGTAATTTTTCTTTTTTTTTAGAGGTACGCCAACCCTGCATAATTTTGTCTGCTAACACACAATCCAGAACGTCATATGGAGCGTCTGAAATGAGCATCGGTGTTATAACTCAGTACGCCACGGATTATTTGGACCCAAACAGTTCCACTTTAAGTGTAGACAGACAATATAACCACACCCACAGGCATATATTCTTTGTCCTCGACGGAAACGACTCATTAATGGACTCAATTTATAGGTACAATGCATGCGCTGCTTCCATTTCGCCGACCCCCCCCCGACCCCCTAACCCCCTCTTCCTACAAGAGCGGCAAAAGATGAGCGTCAGATTCCGCCGCCATTATGAATTCTCGTGCAATCCTCCCGTGATTGAAGGGCGCCATTACACGAGGTTACGGAGCGCCGCCGATAATGGCGCTCGGGGGGGCGGCGGCGGTGACAGCGGCGTATCGAACGCGGGTTAGAAGTTAACGCGGTGATCAAATGGCCGAGAGCCGCCGGCGTGATGTGATGTGATAATAAGCACGCCGGGCAGCGAGGCGCTTGTTATTTTACCCGCGAGCGCCGCTCGTTTCAAAAAGACGGCTCCGGTGTGCGACGCTTCACAAAAAAAAATGGCCGCGCGGGAGCGGAGTGAATACCGATGCCCAAAATGGCCGTTTCTGTCGTTGATGTTTACGCTCGGAGAGTCGTTAAATCGAGCCAAGGTTTTTTTGTCTCGCATTTAATCATGCACAAAAGAGTCTCGACGGCTTTCGCGGGCTCACAGTTGAAAGATCAGCCACCCTTGCCCCCTCTTTCCCGCAATGGGGCAAGGGAACATTAGATAGATAAGAGTCCATTTAGTGAAATGAAGCGTTGCGAGCGCACTGAAATCAAATAAAAAAAAAGATGCCCTTTTTTCATCAGGCAGGAAAGCCAAATTTCACATGAGCAACACTTGAAACATTTTGTTGAGTTGCCCAACAAAACGTTTTGTCAGCTCGAAATTTGGAGTTCACTCTTTTTGTTTTTTTTTTCCTTTCATACTTTTTGACAGCGTCGATGCAGGAAAGAATCAAAAGTCTGGAAAAGCGGTCGTCAACTGGACAGGAAAAGGGGGGGGGGGGGGGAGAATCGATGCCTCGTTTGTCGTTTGTCCAGCACGATCGGACAGGCCGACAGAAATTAGCTTAGCCAGAAGGGGAAACAGAAGCCCTCAAACAACTGCAGCTTTTGAAGGACGGATATTCATTTCTTCAAGTTGGCGCTACGTCCGACGCTACGTTCACAGCTCCAGCGTCAGCACAAACAAACGGAGCACGTCGTATAGCATTCCTCCCAGGCGTGTCGTTCTCTCAGCGAGGAGCGCCAAAATGTCCGACCGGGTGAGAGTGACGGGGCATCGTCCTCTTTTTAAAATGTTTGGATGCCATACGCGTGGTTGTGCCGCCGTCGGCGGCGAGCGCCGCCAACCACCAACCGCCACCCGGTGACAGATGAAGGTCGGCGCGGCGGCGTGACTCCATTAAAACGTGGCCGCGTGATAGCAATCTGCAACTTTATTATTCGCCGCCGCCGCCGCCGCCGCTCTCCAGCTCGTATTATCAGAAAACACAGTCATTAAAAAGCATTTGACCTTTTTGCGGCGGGCACCGAGAAATTAGCTCCCGTGTCGGCCCTCCTCCTCCTCCTCCTCCATCATCGTCGCTCTCTCGCTGTTGTGCGAATAAATCACTTGACTGCCAATTGTAATGAAACTCCTCCTTTTTGCTCCGAGCGAGCGGCGTCACGGCGCGGCTCTGCCTCGACGGCGCCCCAAGAGATAGCGCCCTAATTAAATGTTACATCTGCCAATTGTCTCACTGCGACGAGGAGGCGGAGGAGGAGGAGGAGGAGGAAGAGTCAGCGGCCGCGGCTGAGGAGGAGGCAAGTGCAGGTGAGACAATGAGAAGGAGACAGGTAGAAGGAGGCGGACAAATGAGACACTTGGCCTCGGTGTCATCGCGCTAGTCGCTATTGATTTGTTACGTCTGCCTGTGTGTTAGGCTTGAAATGTCGCGAGTTGCAGCTCACGCATTTTGGGAGAACGCGTGGCCAACGTGTTTCCTTGCGATAACGTGTCGGTTCGCGCCGCCCGCTCGTCTCAACACGCGACTCTGATAAATCTCGCCTCGGTGGAATAAGAACCGAGCGCTTTCATCCATCCGTTAACCTCCCACTCAGGGGGGGGGAGGCCGCTGTTTTTGCACGATACCGCCATCTGCTGTCCGCCGAAATTGACGTCAAAGCGCCCTCGGAGCGGCGTTGCAAGCATCACGTGACGCGAGCCCAGAAAACAGGTGACGTCAACATGAATTTTTCGCATCGGGAATATACAGCGGCCAACTTGCCACGATGAGAGAGGGGGGGGAAAATGCCGTTTCCTTCATTTCTTAACTGAAGCGGACATCATGCTGCTGATACCGAGGAGAGGGAAGCACAATCGCGTGACATGCATCGCATCCTGTTTTTCATGAGCCAGCGAGCGGTCAAAACGAAGTGCTCACGTACTTTTGCGACAACAAAACAGGCGAAACGCTCACAACCGAAAGACGGAAAATGTTTGAAAGGCAACGTTGTGGCGCAAGGAGTCAGCTCGGAAACAAATCTTGTGGCCTTCCATTTCTTCTTCATGCTGCCGCGGTCCTCCGTGTCGCTGCCGCTGACCTTATTTTTTTTTTTTTCCCCGCCCTTCCGGCAAAAAGGCCGAGATCTCAATCCGTTCAAATCTCAACCTATCTCCGACTTTTTCCACCTCGCGTCGTCATCCTCAAACGTTGAAAAACAGAAAAAGAAAGAAGCGGATTGCGAGCAAGCGGTAGAAATGGCCTTTTTTTCCGCTTTGGAACGGAAAGTCAAAATGAGCCCGCAAAATGAATAATCAAGGAAAGTACGTCGCGTGAGAACCTGAAATCAAATGAAGTTGAGTAGCAAAGTCCTTCCTTCGGCAACCCGGCCACCATATTGCGGGGCGAGCGCCGCTCCTTTGGAAATCGCAATATTTGCATATTTGTCGGCTCGCAGCTCTGGAAGCCGCCAGCCGAGCGTCTCCTCCACACCTACGCGGCTTTTGTTTATCCCCGCTGAAATGAGTCGCTACAGATCTGCCCGAGCAATTAGCAGAGAGCGCCGCGGGGGGGGGGGGTCGGCAACACGCGCACACACGTGACCTCGCCCCTCAGCATTTTTTGCTTTACATGTTAATAAGGTGTGTGTGAGTGTGCGTTGGATTGGGAGTTTTGTGTGATGTATGATGTGGTTCTATTCGGCAGCTTGTTTTTTCCATATGGAAGCATTTTATCGGGCGCGGAATAATAATAATTGACATCAAAACATGTTTCAAAAGTGTCATCGACACAGAGCGCTCATCCAACGAGAATGATGTTAGTTTTAGTGTAGCGTTGGTTCTGTTGTGATTGAATCCGTCGATCTGATCGCTTGATCATTTTCTTGCGCAGTCCGTACGCTAAGCTCGGCCATGTGCAAAAGTCTTCATTGCAGCGACCTGCCTGAACTGTTGAACAAATATCAGATGTTGACTTTTTTTTTTTTTTTTTTGCCACACCCCTAAAAGTGAACGATCTAAAGACGCCGCTGTCGAATGGATGAATTTGAATCCAAGAAACCCAAAACGCAACGGAACCCGAATGAAGATGGGCCCCAATGCGGCAACCGGTGGGAAAAGCGCGGCAAAAGAGATGAGAGGGGGGGGGGGGGGGGGGATGATGGAAGGATCAGCGCCGGGCTGAGCCAGAGGGAAGACGCGCCTTGCCGCGGCCCAACTAAATTGGATTTAACGGCAAATCATGGACAACAATAGCGGAGGTCTGGCCCTCCCCGAAGCGAGGACCCGCACGGGCGACGCGAGCGTGCCGCCTATAAAGCGCCTCATCTCGACCAAGGTATGAAATCGCTGTGACTGTAAGCGCCTTCTTTTAGCAGCCGTGACTTGTTATCCGTTTAGTGGGGGGGAGGAAGGGGGGGTAGCGACATCCGGAACGAGGGCCGCCAAGCTCGCGTTTAGCCGCCGGCGCGACGACTTGTTGCGGCGGCGGCGTGCCGACAGATGCCAACGAGATGGATTGTTTTGAATGAAAGCGTCGCTCGGCTTCGGAGGCACATTTTCATTTTGTTCTCAGCGCCGGTTTCGGTCGGACCTAATTGAAGTCGAGAATTCAAAGTTGCTGTGATGAAATTGCGTTTGCGGAGTCGACCTGCTGCGGTGGCCTGCTACAGGTGCCCCAAAGGCATCGTTTGCCAGAGTACTTGCTCTGTTTTCAAGCACCGTTTGAGCTCGTCATCGGCACCGTTTCCGATTTAATGGCCAATTAACACGTTGCGAGATTCAAAATATATTTACAACTTCTAATTGCCATTTTTGGATGTTAATATGGTGATGGGCAGCGTCAATAAAATAGAACGATAATGAATCGGCAACGATTGGGCCATCAAATTAACTGTCAACGATTTTTCTTCGGCGATGAATTATTCCGAGACCTCCTTTAATTGCCGGTTTGATTGCGTTTCAGTCTCTCCGCCGGAGGTCTTCTCCGATTTTGGTCGTCCTCCGTGAAAGCGGACTGACAGCGTGAATCCAATTTTTCTTCATTTGCCAACATCCGCCTCCACTTTGGGAGGACAACAGCCAAAGGTTTTGCGGATCAAACTGGCGAATAAATCATATTCAATGTATGTTTTGTGCATCGTCTGCATTGGGATGTTTCAACAAAGTGGGGGAACGTTTCAATAAATAAATCAATCAATATAATTGGATTCACCGAACAATTGAAAAATAATCAACAGATGAATCGATTCAAGTCATCGTGGTTGCAGGCTTGATTAATATACAATTGTATTATTCCTCAAAAATGGAGGCAATATATTTATAAATATACTGTACCCTTTTGGATGGAGGTGGGGGCAGGGGGCAGGCGGGGGGG
>NW_017842054.1:746478-747406 GCF_001891065.2 Hippocampus comes
GCAAATGATGACAAGTGTCAACAAAGCTGGAAATGGTGAGACCGCCACACACACACACACACACACACTCCACCTCCCACTGACTGTGATAGTAAACAAGTGATTAGCATGTGAAACGCAACTCAGACATAGTGTAAGCAAGCAGATGTCTTTTGTCTTAGAGGGCGAGCGTGTGTGTGTGTGTGTGTGTGTGTGTGTGTGTGTGTGTGTGTGTGTGCGCGCGCGCCGCTCTCTCACTCTGCTGTGTGTGTGTGTGTGTGTGTGTGTGTGTGTGTGTGTGTGTGCGCGCGCGCCGCTTTCTCACTCAGTGATGCACCCAAGGCCACCCTTGCAGAACCCTACTCTTCTTCACCCACCCCCCCCCACTCCCCACCCAGAAAACAAATAAGCAATCAAACAACACTAAGCCAATTTCCTCCCTTGCTTGGCCTTGGTCTCACACCCGCCCAGACAAACACACGCCTCCTTTCCTGGGGCTGTAGTACTGGCGGGGAGTGTGTTGTAGTGCCAACAGAGCTGCGCGGAGGTGTGTGTGTGTGTGTGTGAATGTGTGTGAATGTGTGTGTGTGTCACGGGCCCAGATAGCTTGCTCCACAGTATTGGTCCTGATCCAGCCTGCAGGCCCGCAGCCAAACTATTTTATCTCTTAATGCATTAGAGTGATCTTCCAATTAGCCCTGCGCTCATAACACCTCCACCCGTGCGTGTGTGTGTGTGTGTGTGTGTGTGTGTGTGTGTGTGTGTGTGTGTGCTCACGTGCTAAATGTGTTTTTGTGGCTTGATGGCAAGCGAGGAAAAGTGAAGTGGCGAGGGCGGGTGCTAGGTGGTGGTGTTGTGATAGTTCTGCTCGAGAGGTGAAATGAGGTGCTTATTGTGTGTGCGTGTGGTGAGGGGCTGCCGGGTATTAGAGGATGGAGGGGTGGGGGCC
>NW_017842054.1:747458-750844 GCF_001891065.2 Hippocampus comes
GAGCTCCTGTTGTAAAGTTTTCCGATAAGGAGAACCCGGCCCTTGAGCATCCATTCTCCTCGGTGTATTAGCGCCGCCTTATCAGGGGTCCAGATAAAAAGCAGCATGCCATTTGCCTTCGGTGGAATTAAGCCCTCCTCTTCCTCCTCCCCCCCCCTCCTCTTCTTCTTCTTCCTCCTCTTGTCTGGCTGGGCTAAACCGGGCCGGCCGCGATTAACCTCGACACTGTCCAATATCCTCAGCAGACTCCCGGCCACAGATTAGCCGCCATTAGTTATGACCAACTAAATTAACCACCGCCGCCTCCCTGAAAGTGCGGCAGTCTCACTCACCCACACCCACACACCCACCCACACCACTTGGGAGTGGGTGTGTGGGTGTGTGCCCTCTCTCGTCCGATGCATCCCTGTCTTGAATAAATGACAAGAAATCAGCCACAGTAGTTATTTATATATATATATATATATACTAAAAAGATGATTTAAAAATACGAAGTAAAATGCCACCCAAATTACGCTGTGTGATCTTAAACAAGTCTGTCCAATAAATTGCGCAATGTCGCAGTTTCATATAAGACACCAAACAAACAATAACAAAACAAACTATTCTTTGAAAATAAACAGATCATTTGCAGTTTGAAAATCGGCAAAGGCAGACCGGGCTCGTCGGCCTCCGTCGTGTAAAAAGCCCACGCGGACACCGAAGCAAGAAATGCAGCGCCGTCCCCCTCGACCCGCTCTCCCATCGCCACTCGGCCTCACAACGGGGAGCCGGTTTATCTCCGTCTGCAATCGGAAGGTGAAATTTAAACTCTCTGAATGATGTTGCGGGAGGTGTTTCGAAGGCGGCCTTGGGAGAGCGGAACGCGACATCAACCCGAGGCTCCGTCGGTCGCGTTTGACTCTTGACTATTTTCAAATCACCGATTATAAATAAATACAAGAGCCCTTACAAAGACCAGTTTGGATCGTCACTCTCAGAGAAGGTCTTCATTTAATGCAGTACTGCAATTAGTCGCGCTCTTTAGATACACACAAATCTGTCTCCGGTATTTATCGTGTACGGGGTAATTACTTAACCTATTTTTACTTCACTTATTTTTGCTGTGTTTATTTCTTTGTAAGTGGGAAAAACTCCTTCACCACAAAAAAAAAAGAAGATTGTCAGCTTGTAAAGTATCCGCTAGAACTATTCGATCCGCAACACCGAAGAAGTCTTGATGACACGGAGCCCACTGCGGCGGCGGTGGCGGCCTCAGAGCGAACGGAGCATCCGCCTCGCCGCGACGGCTTCCTCCTTAAGAGAATGAGTAATCTGCACGCGGGCAGCCA
This sequence comes from Hippocampus comes, assembly GCF_001891065.2. Taxonomy (NCBI): domain Eukaryota; kingdom Metazoa; phylum Chordata; class Actinopteri; order Syngnathiformes; family Syngnathidae; genus Hippocampus; species Hippocampus comes. Next base: position 748,790 of record NW_017842054.1, read on the forward strand.
TTTGCCGCCTGTCACTCAAAGTCCCCCCGAGCCCGCCGCGTTCACTATCAGCCCTCCGCCCGCCACCGAGCCCCTCGTTCCCCTCCTCTCCTCGCCTCTAATACCAATTTAAATCGCTCGCAACGTGCCTTTTCCTCCCGCTGCCATTATTCAAAAAGATCATAATAGTTTTCCCTGTGCCCAAAGCACAAAAAATCAATTATTTCCCCACAAAGACTTGAAAGTACTTAGCTCGGGCCTGCGAGGGGGAAAAGCTGTGGGTTATATCAAATTGAAACTGCACTCATTACACAGGCACACAATTAGTTACCTCTGGTCTGCCCGCCGCGCTTTAATTTGCGCCGACGGCATATCTGTATTATAACAGAAACAAGCATGCAAATGCTATTGTTGGGGATTTAGAGAAATCAATAGGATGGCTGGCGAGCGGCGTTTGGTGGCGCCGTCACTCAAATTCTGCTGCCGGCGACTGATAAAGGTCTGAATTCAAATTAGCGCCCGAGCCGGCCGCTGACATCACAAGTGACATCCCAATAAAAGGCGCGGCTTCATGATAGTTGTCATTTATTCCCCGCTCGCGCCATTTTCGTCTTTGCCCGACCCGCTTTCTGCTCATTGTGTGCACTTGTGGAACTGTGTTTTGCATAAAGGGATTAGGGGAGCCTTAATGGCAAACTATAATTGTTTTTTTTTTTTTGGGGGGTTGTTTTTTTCCCCCCCTCCTTCGCCTTCTTCCTCCTCCTCCCTGCACTGGCTCGGTGCTTGCTTGCGCCTGTGAGGGAGAGACACTGAAAATATGTCTTGAATGAATGTTTGATGCACAAGGAATGCACCGTTGAAATCATATTGCGCGTGCGTGTGTGCGTGCGTGCATGTGTGTGTGTGTGTGTGTGTGTGCTCACGTGCTCACGTTTCCAGATATCAGAAGACAATTGGTGTGTCAGTGACAACTCTGGTGTTATGAAATACGTCCAGTCATGAGCCAGGAGTTGCTCATCAACAATGGACGCCGGCCCCTTTTGTGCGAGTGTTAGCGAGCGCTGCTTTCCACGCACCCGCACCCGCACACACACACACACAATCGTGCAGCTGCTGACTGAAGCCCGGCCAGTCGACATTAATACACACGGATTAGCCCACGAGTCTGAATATGCAGCTCGCTCTCGATGTTTTAATTGGAGGAAAACCGCATCTGAAATGTTGTTCACCAAAACACAAAAAAAATGTCTTCATTTCCCCTTTGACATTTATAACACGACGCTACTGTTTGAAGCTCTCATTCATGTTTATGTAGAAAAAGGCTTTTATTGCCATTCATGTATCATAGGTTTTTTTTCAAAATCTCTTTAACTTCATTGGAGCATCGGCCATGCTATCTTGAGAACTGGTCATATCGAGCTATCTATGTCTCTATATATAGAGATATAGATATATGTATGTATGCCCCCTCCCCCCCCCCCCTGTGAGGGTAAGTGGATCAGAAAATGGATGGATGGACATGACGAAGGCTCTCTGCCGTCTTTCGCAGTAAGACATCGAAATTGAAGGAATACCGCATCTGGTGAGTGTGTCGCGCCATAACTCAAATGTAGGTTATCGAGGCCTATTGAGACGTGTCAGGGGCGGCGCCCCCCCCCCTCCCCCGCCCGTCCCCTGCGCCCTTTCACCTTGTGTGCCAACGAGATGTTCACTTTGGCAGCCCTGCCCAAAGCTCGGTTCCTGCAAACAAAAGCGCCGTGCCCCGGGCTGAGCCAGAATGAAGTGGGCCAAAGTATGCAGGGGAGGGGAGAATGTGCCCTTTGTTGCCCCCCTGGCCCATTCTCTCCACCGCTCACATCCTGCCCCCCCCCCCCCCTGCTCCCACAGGGGAGAGCTGACCGGGGCCCCCCCTGCTCCCACAGTGGAGAGCTGACCGGGGAGGGGGCGCCGTCGGCCTCATTGAGCAGCGGTTAAACGTTTTCACAGCGGCACAAAGCAGGCAGGTGCGCGGCGAGCCCAAAGAAGAAGCCAGGCAGAACAACAGGCCCGGGAGGTGTGCGCGGCCGAGCTTGCGGT
>NW_017842054.1:750985-762286 GCF_001891065.2 Hippocampus comes
CTCACACCTCACTGGCGCTCATTTCACATAGATGGCAAGTCAAGTGCAAGTAAAACACACACACACACACACACACACACACACACACACCAGAGGGGCATATAATACCTCAAATCACACATGCTAAGATAAGCACTCGTGTCATAATATGGACACACTCAGGCGGGTGCACACATTGTCTTTCTTCTGGACCAACCAAGTGTGTGATGATCAGTCGGAAGGCTGGAAGAGGTGATGCGGCGTGTGCGTGCGTGCGTGCGTGCGTGCGTGCGCGTGTGGTATGGTGGGCTGAGGGCGGCACCGACTCACTTTCGTTGATCGAGGCTCAAGGAGCAAATCTTATTCACGAGAGGCCTTTTGGAGTTGATTTCGCAACACGTTGTCCGCGGCAGTCCCAAATTTGCAGGCCGCGTCCGCCAAAAGCCGCGTTTTGGCCGAGTGACGTCACTTGTCGCGTGACTCGACCGCACGTGCTTTCCGCATTCTTGAAAGACGGTTTTGCAGGCTGGCTCCTCTTCCCGCAGCTTGCGAGGACCGCACAAACCGTGGCGAATTTTGACGGCCTGAATGTGCACCTGGACACCACGTGCGGTCGGGTTGTGGCGGCTTTCCGGCGACCCGGCCTGTGAATTTGGACACCGCCCGTCTGTTTGTTTTTCCATCTGTCAATGCCCACGTAGCTTCTACTTGTCTGCTTGGCTCTTTGCTGTCATCCATCCGTCCATCCATGAAATCAAATCCGATTGTTGATGTGATATTCTTCACTGAGCAGTGTAGTCACTTGGTCCACACAAAAATGGCCGGCGCGTGAATCGTGAAAATCCAGATGTCTCGCTGACGCTCATCGAAATGGATCGGAAAAGCAGGAGTATTTTCGTCGTCCGCGGCGGTCGTGAAGCCGTGTTTATCGTTTTTACTTCCGCACCCGTCAAATGTTTGGAATTTTTTGCCGTCACTTTGTTGATGATTATTCATTGAAGCGCCATTCTGAGTGCAGGCGCGGGAAAAATGCAGCCCGCGGGCCGACCGTTTGAATTGTCCGTTGAAACAAGCTTAGCATACCGCACGCGTCCATCATCGCGCTTGATTTTTTTTTCCCCTTTTCTTCATATTTCACCTTTTTCTCCAATTCTTCTCTTCGGCATGAAGAGAATCCTCTCCCGGCAGTCTTTTAGCTTCCGGCAAAGGCAGCAACCGTTTGGCTGTGTAAACGCAGCATGATCGGCTGCATTATTTAGGGAAAACTTTTGACGACGGATGCGCTCTTTTCTCTTGCACATTTTGCCCACTAGTATAGTTCTCTGCTAGACGAGCGCACACACACACACACACACACACACACACACACACACACACAAAGCTGCACGCAGACAGGCCATCCCAGTGCAGTGCCATTAAACAAAGTAAACAGAGCTTCAAATCCCGCGCGGCCGCCTCGCTGATGCTACGAGATATTACCGTCAGCAAATCAGGTCGCATCTGACTCAAGTCGGGCCTGGCAGCTGCGGCGGGTGCTCGGACGAGCTAGCGCGCCGCTCGCCCGTTGTCCTCCATGCTGAGGGATGACAGACGGCGCGCACTTGGGACCATTGAGTTCATTAGGGAGTCCGCGATGCACGCTTTGGACATGAGCGGTCGTCTTTGAGTTGGCAAGAAGCCTTCATGTGGCCCCTGCTGGAAATTTATCGACGGTGCCTTCATATGTCACCAAAAAAAAAAAAAAGTCAAAAGAAACGTTTCACTCGAACATCTTGATGGCTGACAATTGTATTTCGACTCGGGCACAGATGAAAATGAAATGTGCAAGTAAGTCGCGAATCTTCCAATGTTCAAGAAGTTGGCGATGGTACGGTCTGAACATTGGGCAAAAGGCGCGTGCGAAACACAATTGCAAGTCACAGTTGAGTGGAACAATGCAGACCGACTGAGGTCCTGAACTCTGCGAATTTAGGTTGTCTTCTTCGTATCACATGGACACGTTCGATTGGGTAGAATGGGTTCAAATTGTTTTCAATGTGCCAAAATATGTACGCTGAAATGTTCATTGGACCTTTTCCAAACTTTTTGTTGTTCACAAAAGAGAGGTAAGGTGGGGCCAGGCCATTTCAAGATTGGAAAACCGATTCTAGGATCTTCAAAAAAAAATGTCGAGGCAGCCAGCGAAGGAATGCCAGAGTAGGAGTTACTGTATGTGCTCCCTCGTACGAGTACCAGTGAAGAAGCCAGCAGCGGCATTCTGGAGCAACTGGAGACGCCTGACGGAGGATTGGCTGACTCCAAAGTAAGCTTTTACAAAGCTTGCTGCTGAGTGATCACTTGAAGAGGGTGGGAAACAACTGAACCAGGCCGGACCGGCCGGGTACTCTCCAGGACGGGACTCGGGCAACCCTGCTTGAAAGTGCCTGGGTTGTTTACTAAAACCAGCTCAGGTTCCTTGAATCGTGTCACTTGTTTTCTATTTTTCCAGGGGGAAAAAATGGAAATTGCAGACGGTGGAAAGAGGATCACGGTCACATGCAACGTGACGATACCTGAAAAATGCCTCGTGTGACTTAATTCAGAAACGTGATCACATCGCTCCTGTCAGAGAAACAAGACGTGGCCGTCGAAGGTGCGTTGCGTCGACATTTGTCCTCTCGTCGACCTTGTACGTGACACATTGGATTAAGCCCTCCTCACATGTCTGTCTTTTTTTTTTTTTTTTTTTACTTTTAGCAGCAGTCTTTGAAGACCCCAGGCATCCAGACTGGTTCAGGTAATCGTGGCCCGTCCTCAGGGCGCGTCCGGACAGCCACAACCCAACCTAGCCATTAATAGTTGTTCACATCGGCGGGACCTATTCCTAAATTGGCTAAGAGGGGATTCCCGCAGTCCCGAATCCCATCCGGCTGGAGCCATAATGACTTGTTCTCCAAAGTGCAGAATTTTACTTGCGGATTGGCATTTAAAGGATTAGCTCGCTTGCATTCCTGCGTAATTAGACACCACAGCCGTCAGTCAAGCAGAAGCCAGAAGCGGATTGGCCGACGTGTCAAACGAGCTGCGTTTCTCGGGGGGCGAACGTCCCCGCCGGCCATTGTGCCTTTGAATCGGGAGGAAGCCGCTCGCTCAAGCGGAGGGAAGCAAAGCTCGTCGCGAGGAGCCGCAGACGTCAACGGCGAGGAGGCTAAAGCCAAAAGGTTGTCGCGCAGCGAGGACTCGGAGTGGGGGGGGGGGGGGGGGGGGGGGGGTGGAAAAGCCAAATGGGGGTTGTCTGATCTGGATCACGTCGTCAGCGTTGATGAATGATAGATGAGAAGAGCATTACCAGCCCACTGCTGCGGCCTAAAAAAACAAAAAAACAACCCACAGTCATCTATCTACTTCGCCCCAGAACCCCGTCCGACACGTTAGCCAAACGCAACCGTGATTTTCGTCACATCCGAGCCTCTCTTTGTCCTTGAAAAAAACAGCAAATTCGCTTGCCACTCATTCAAGTAAGGCAGTCAATCGAGCCCTGAGTGAAGCACTCGTTATTTTTCTTCCGAGAAGGAAATGAGCTCCGATAACTTTTGAGTGGGAAATGCTGAGACGTATTTGAAACTTTTGTGACAAGGTGTGGAATTACTCTGTCGCCACACAGAGACCATTATCCACCCTGGCAACGGCGCTGAAATCCGACGGCTTTTACGAATTCACCGAGTCGACCGCTGTGATTTTTTTTTTGCGCCGTGACATTTAAAGCGGAGATTGAGACCGTCAACGCTAATGGAAGCTTCAAAAAAGGCACGCGCAGGCCGCATTCCGAGAAAGAAAAACGCTGCCAGATAAAATCGTTGCACACTCCAAACCGGCGCGCACCCAAAAGGAAATGAAACCAGAGCTACTTCTTGGCCCCCCGCTTCGTGCGACTTGGGAGAGGGCACGTTTGCTCCAAATTCGATCGATCGGATATGATCGGTCACCGCGCATGCTTTGTACCGACGTGAAGACGCTGCTCGTGTTCATCATTTCCCCCACCAATCAACGGTGATTGAGCAAGGTCGGAAACATGGAAACGTCAACCTGCGACAATTTGAGGTCAAGTCAGAAGGGAACAACGGGCACAACAACAGCCGTGGCGGCAGCACTAATAGTCTGTTCTTGCTCAATCCTTGTTTCCATGTTCACGGGGGGCTTTTCTCCAACTTTCGGCAAGGCCACCCGTGAGAAAGGCTCCTTTTCTCTTCTGCAAGGTGAACAACTCCGAACACGTCGCAACTTAAGTCGTCAACGCCGTCACCTCGAAGCCAAAAGGTAAGCGGAGCTGCATTGAGCTTTGTCGGATGCACGCTGTCACTGTAAAAACGAGGCACGATGCCAAACGTTCCGCGGCGATCCATGTTCAACGTACGTAAACACGGTGGCTGGCGCTTACGCCGCCTGGAATTAGATCAAACGGAAGCGAACATCGATTGAAGCATTTTCGGACCCAGTTGCCCTACGCACAAATTTGAAAGGCTCACCGGGAGGCTTTGGCCTCAAAAGTCCGCCGGCAGCTGCCGCGGACGTATCGCGTCGACGAGTCGAGCCGGTTTCGCGCCTTCAAACGCTCTCGATCGTTTCACCGAATGCACGATGAAGCCCAAAAAGTTTGGGTGTCAAGCCAATGGCGTCTGCGTCCTCCCTCCAGCCGTGCCTGACATTCTCCTCCGAGGCGGTAATTGCCGCACGGTGCAGAGTGAGCGGCGGAGGGGCGGCCAGAGAGAAAAGATCAGCGATTGAATAACAGCGGCGAGATGGCAATGAGTCACGACGACGCCCATTGTTATGTTCGACCCGCAAAAGGTCGTTAAGATACGGCGGCATTAAGATCGGCCTGACGAGAGCGCGAATACGCAGGCGGGGGTGGAAATTAAGTGTGCATAAGGGCTTTTTTTTTTTTTCCTTGTCTTTTTTTTTTCCTCGCTTCGCTTCTCTCTTTCCCCACCAATCTGGCCGTGAAATCTACTCTTGCCACCAGTAATTACAAGGAACAACTTCATCTGGCTGCAGCCCAGATAAGGCCGTCCCCGAGATCTTTATCGCCGTCATCACAGGACAAACGCCTCCTGCCCAATTCGGCCCTAATCTCCTGCGTAAACAATACCGATATTTCACCGCTGCCGAGGAGGAAGAGGGGCAGGAGGAAGGTTTGAGTTAACGACGACGACGACGACACCGGCAAAGATGGAGCTCCAAAGTGATAGCATCGCTCCCCGATGGAGCCCGCATGCGTAATGATGTTCCGTGAGCCCCGCCTTTTCGAGTTATTCTTTTCATCAAAGCCTCATTTTGCTCCGTGCATCGGTCGCATGAGGCGATCTCTGCACGAGGTGACTGTGAAATCCAAAGCGAGGCCCGCGCGTTCATCGACATGCCCGCTTTTTCGTAATTTGGCGCCTTGGAAGTTATTGCGTATGTCGTAGGGCTGCGTAGGCATCGGCGGTGACTCAAATTGTCTTGTGAATTAAAAACCAAGGCCGAATCGGAATTTTCAGATTCAAGTCAGAACAGGTCACGGCACGTAGGCCAAAGCTACCGACGCGCGACCTTCCAGCAGACCCTCAGAAGTAGTTCCGTGTGTATTTGTTCTACAGCAGAGGTGCCCAACCGATTTGGACCCAAGATCTACTCTTCAAGCAACCCGCCTCCCCTGACCGCACGTGCACGCATGCCTCGATGCGCGACAGCCACGACGGCCCCTAACGTGACCGAAACAGAAAAATAGATCCAAGAGTTCGTGAAAAGGAAAACCATTGCCCACCTTCGTCGAGACTTGACGTGCACTTTTTGCGTGAAAGCGGAACTGATAGGATGCCACTTGGGACCAGTCGGCGGGCTACCGGTCGATCGGGTATTGGGCACCCCTCTCTGTTCTACGCCAACTTGAGCCTCATATGGCCCCGAGTCTGATTCGTGGCTAATAGGGGAGCTTCAGTCAAAAGCTGCTACCTTAGTGGAAAAACATTAGACAATATGACATTAATAGATGGAGAGAAAAAAAAAAAGTATTTGCGATAAGTAACCTCTCTGCCGCGGCCCGGTGGCCCAGCGGTTAGCGCGTCGACCTCACAGAATAGATGGAGAGAAAAAAAAAAGTATTTGCGATGAGTAACCTCTCTGCCGCGGCCCGGTGGTCCAGTGGTTAGCGCGTCGACCTCACAGTGCGGAGGTCGTGGTCGGTCCCGGCCGCGGCCTTCCTGTGTGGAGTTTGCTTGTTCTCCCCTTGTGAGGATAAAGCGGATCGGAAAATGGATGGATGGATGGAACCTCTCTGCCATTGTTGGCCTTGCAACCTCGTGTCTCAGTATTTACATTCATACAGTGTAGACCGCAGTATTTACATTATGCATTGCATTGTCGTCGCACCATGTCCGTGGAGGGGGGGGGGGCAATCTTCCTCTTTCCTATTCAATTGTGAATCACCCCCCCCCCCCCCGGGGGGGGCCGCGGGCTCCGTGGGGGGCCGCAGGCTCCGGACTGGGTTGAGGAGGATGAGACATGACCGTTGATTTAATCACTTGTACCTCTTCAGCGCAGGTTAGCGAGGCACACGCCGCCGCGCGTTCTCGCCACTGTCACCTTAAACGCCGGCCACTCGTGTGCGGAGTGGCTAAATGAGCCCGGACATTTCTATTGTCATCACAACACAAACGGCAGTGCTGAGGCCATCTGTTTCCAGGGGGAAAGTGTCCAATAAGCAGCTTGGCAGCCATTTGCTCTTTTGATTTGACCCGACTTTCTCTCGCGCGTTGACTACCAGGCCTTGATGATGTCGTCCGTCGTGGCGAGCACAAAAACAAGAAACCCGGCTATTTTCCCATATCGGAGGGGACAATTATTTCTTACACACAGAAAATTTTTGGGGGGGGAGGGGGGGAGACTGAAATAAATAAGTGAGTGACAATGAACCTGTTGCCGTATTCCCGTTTTTGCATGACTTGGCCACCAGGGGGCAGTATGACTTGAAGGACTACCCTTTCAAATGGTCCCAGGTACCGCCGTGACTGTCGATGCTCTTTGTTAGCCCGTTCATGGCGTTTTGCATCGTGCATTAGTCTTAAGCTGGTGGAAGGCAAGCTTTTGTGCTTGTTTTAAACACACAAAGGTGGAACTGTCTTTGTTTTTACGTTGCCTTTGACGGTAAACTGTTGTCGTTGTCGAAAAAACAAGTTACGCACACAGAATGGACTCCAAAATTCAAGTGTTTCCACATCCCCCGATTATGCGTGAAACGTGTATAAAAAACGACATTTGACGTGGGCCGCAAGGTTCGCTAAAAAGGTGAAGGTGGGCAGAGTGAGAAGGGAGGGTGCCATAACCACGAATACGTGCTCTTACATCCTGCTGAACTTTTCTCTATGTTCCAAGATCCCACAAAAAAGAATACAATTGAGCTTCAAATCACCATTGTGAATAAACATGATTCCATTTTCGAGAGTTTCGTTCGCTTTGTGCTCTGTTGCTGATGGATTGATGAAGACATCACACGAATGATCCTCAAGTCACTCTTTGAGAAATACTCACTTTACTACGGTTGGTTCTTTTTGGGAGGTTCTGAATGTGGAGATGGGAGGTGGCCAACAGCCCTGTCGATCTCGCAGCGTCGATCCGGCTCTGCCCTGAACAGCGGCCGAATCTCCACATTCACAAAAAAAAAAAAAACGTCCGAAGGTGGCCGTTTTTCAAACAGTGACTTGAGAATCATTCACGTCTTCGTGAATCATCCAAAAAGTGGAAGAAATTATTGTTTGCCTCTAAAATGGAATGATCTTGATTCACGACAGTGTTTTGTCCTTTAATCATTTATTTGTATCTTCGATATCGAGAAAAGTCCTGCAGTCCACCCTCCCTTCGCCCTCAGCCCACCTTCACCTGTTTTAACTGTTTCAAATTTTTTAAAGTGGCCCTTTCGTCCTTCCATTTTTGTTTTTTTTGTTTTTTTATCTCTATGCGGAGAGAGAGTAAAAACGTTTGGACACCCCAGGTGTAGACAACGTGAAATTAGATATGAGCCCGAGATGATAAATTCAATTTCCACAAATGGAATGGGGAGGGGGGGTGGCGGGGGCGAGAGAAAAATCCGTGACGACGCCACTGTGGTCTTATCTGGAAGGGACTAAAGTGCTGAGTGCGCAAAGTGAGAATTGTCTTCATGTCTGGATTGTGTTCGATACGAAATGAGACTTTGGTCAGGGCACATCAAAGGGGGATTTTTCTATTCAAATGTGACATCCCCTTGGATTGGACTCCAAAAAAAAAAAGAGAGAGATTACATTTGAGACCGTGTGAAGTTTGATGTAAATAAACATAGAGAAGCGTGTTTTGCTCGCCGAGTAATGCGCGCGTCACGTGATAAGCGTTTAAGCCTGCTGCGTGTTCTTTGTTCCGTTGAAACATCAAAACAGGCTGACAACATGACCGGCTTACTGGCCGTCCCTCGAGGGATAAATGCTCGCCGCGTCAACAGCGTGGCCGCTAGACGCTTGCTTAGGTACACTTGCGGCCGGTTTGCGAGCCGGCCCTCGTGGGCGACCGGGTGTGGATTGCGTGCGGCCAAAAAAACGCTCCGACGAGACGTTTTCCGACAAAGGAGCGGCCGACTCGCTCTTTTGTGAATTGACGAGGGGATGACGAAGGAGTCGCTTTGGCCCGTGATTTCACAGCTGACGTGGTGTCTTGGTCGGTGACTGAGGCAGACAGACGAGGCCGCCCGTGTCCTGCGGATGTGTCACGGTTCCGGGACAAAAGCACCTCGGCGCCATGACTCATCTGCGCTCGGCTGGCTGTCCCGGCTGACTCGGGCTTTCCTGTCCATCCTACTTCAGACGTGACTCAGTGGGCGCTGAGGCGAGCTGTGATTGGAATGGAGACGAGTCGCGCAAATGGGGGAGGTGGACGCAGGGAGGGCTCGGCCGTCCGCCGTCAGCGCTGTGACAGTGAAGACTCGCGTCTACGATACGAAGGGGCGGCCCACCCGGCACACAAACACTCACCTTGTCTGGGCCGGTGAGCATCAGTGACGGAAAGTAGCCATCCATCCGGCCATTACGGAATCCGTTTCTCCTCGCGAGGGTCGCGGGGATGCCGGCGCCTATCTTGGGGCAGCAGGCGGGGTACGCCCCGGACCGGCTGCCGGCCCGCTCGCAGGGCTCACGTAGACCAACGACCGTTAGGCGCTCACGATCGCGCCTGGGGACGATTTCCGGCCGCTGCACCTTTTGGAATGTGGGAGGAAGCCAGAGTACCCGGAAAAAAACCCCACGCAGGCACGGGTAGAACATCCGCACGGGAAGGACGGTGCCGGAATCGAACCCCGCAGCTCCGCACGGTGAGGCGGACGTGCTAGCCAGTCGCCCATCGTGCCGCCTGCTGGGAAGTCAACACAAATACTTCATTCCTCAACAAAAAAACTCATCTGTACCAGGGGTTATTTATGATTGTTTTGGATTTATCCCGATCTATTTGATATGTATAAAAAATGCATTTCTTTTGAAGTCGATTAATTGACTTTTGTTTTTCCAGAGGCTTTGTTGGTTTTTGGAGTGCGTTCAGAAATGAATATGAGCGCAGCACGCTCAGCCCTCAAGACGACGACGACGAAATCGTAACAATGTGAAAGTTTTTCTTGATTTCAAACGGCTTCTCGGAACCAGGATGGCGTGCGGCATTGCAGCCCAAGGTCCAATCCCGGCGGCTTCATGTGCTTTTTGCTGCTGTAAATCCTCGTCCGTGGGAGCCCAACGCTAGTTGCCATGACGACCGTACTTTGTCTTCTAAATGGGAGATGTACAGGTGGAAATGCCCCCACCCCCGCCCGCCTCCCAAAAAGTCAAGCTCTCCTTCACACTGTGTTTCCGTGAACGGTCACGACAAAAACGTCATTCAAGTATTTGCCCGACCCTTGACCTTTGCACCCCAGTCGACCCGGTCCTCAAACTATGACTTCGTCTTCCCGGCTTGCATCTTTTTTTTTTTTTTTTTTTTTTTTGCAAAATTGGCAATAGTGAGCCCAAAACGTGCAACTGGTGATTAGCGGAGGAGATGCAAAAGCTGTCCAAATGTGCAGCCTGCTTCCAGAAGGCCAGACTCGTGCGTTCCCGAGCCAAACGGCAACGGAAGCCTTTGCTCGCTCGCCGTCTGCTCTTGACCGTCCTCGCGCAGTGATTCACATCGAGCCAGACGAGGCTGTCGAAGGCCAAGCTAATTAAAGTCGGCGTATTAAAAGTGCGCCGGGCTCTCATCCGGCACGGGAGGAAAAAGACATCAGTGATGATACCTTTCCTCCCCCCCCCCCCCTCGCTTCACTTATCCTCCACTCCCCTCAGCTTTCTGGGGAAAATTACAACCTGACTGCTCGCTTTAACCTCCTCGTGTCGCTTTCTTATCATTCACCCGATGCTTCAACTTTTACTGTGTGACAGCACAAGTGGGTTTGGAGGACGAGGGAGGGGGCGGCGGCGGCGGCGTAGGTAAAAACAAATCAGGCTCAAAGCCGAGCTATCAGCCCGTCTCTCCCTTTCCTCGGGAAACAAACACGACAACGAGCCCGCAATGAGCAGCGCCGGGTATCGCCGGGCCTTCGAATGATCTCATCCGTGGAGACGGACGCGCGCTCCGCGCCGAGGTGTGTGCGCGCTGAGACGCTCGCTCTCAAAATAAATCATAAAATCGCCCCCGTCAGACAAGTACGAATGCATCGATGGTCGCATTTAACGGCGCCGCGGTGTTTCGATAAGATAAGAAATCTTTTATTAGTCTCGCAATGGAGAAATTCCCAATTCACAGCAGCAAAGTTATGAAAGGAAGAAGTAGAAGAACAAAATCGAGGAAATGCTGGAAAGGCAGCCGCTCTCGCCGCGCCATCTTGAAGTCAGAATAACAAAATAAATACATGCGAGGAATAGCTCAAAAATCGAGATGCTTTGTCCTGTTGACAGTTGGAGAGCAGCCAAGATGAGGCTCTTTGGCCACGTATCAAAATGGAGACTTGGGGGGGGGGGGCAGATCATTTGTTTCTTCAAATGTCATCACCAAAACAGTGTAAGCGGCTCTCTCACCGAGCGATGAATGCTTGCCAACGTCGCGCATTTGAGGTTTTCGTCAGGATTCGGAAAAGGTGGCGAAAGCGCGCAAAGATCGTTTGCGTCGCGTCGCGTCGCGTGTTGACAGGCGTGATGATGACGCAGCTGGTCTGCGCCAGCCCCGCCTCCTTCTGTTTTCCTCTCTGCCATTTGATAGCCTCGTCGGCTTGCCCCTCTCTCGAAAGACGCCGCGTGGTCACGCCCCCCCCCCCCCCCC
>NW_017842054.1:762359-764318 GCF_001891065.2 Hippocampus comes
GTAAACTTTGATCAAAAATTTTCCTCCTCTCTGTCAAGCCACAATGCTATTGATCAAATAATTCCATATGCGGGCCAAATTGCTAAAATGGGGCTGCCGCGCTTGAAGCGCCCGCCGTAATGGCTTTGCCATTGATTGCGGCCGGGCTCGGCGCGCAAACAAACCCCGGCGGAGGCAGAAAGGACGCCGCCGCCGCCGTCGAGCGGACGAGCCTCGACCGGCGACGGCGGCTCGTCCGTCGCTCCATATTTGTGCGCGCATCTCGCATCTCTTGGATTTTGGCGGCCAGGTTCCCCCGAGCGCAGCGGCGGAGCGGCGGGCCGCTTTTTGAGGAATGACTGGAAGATGAAGCCCCGGCGCGGTGGCCAATTTGACCCCGTTTTCCCCGGGCTGACCGATTTCCTGCCAGCGGTCGCCGGTAGCCTGCGGTCACACACTCAACCGGTCGGTGTGTACGTGTATGTGTGTGTGTGTGTGAGACACAGCTGCTGACATGGGCAGAGTGTGTGCGCGAGCTGTAGACACAAACACGCACGGGTCTCACTTGCTGTTTTGACCGTGCTGTCGGTTGATCGGCAGAGTGAGCAGATGGCCTCTTTTCCCCTGAACTTGGAAGCACCGTGCCAGCACATGAGTCTGAACGCATGGCTCCGGAGCTTGCGTTTCTCCGACACTGACGCGCCCTTTTGGTCAAGGTTCATCCAATTAGAGGGCGTTGGCTCGTATCTGGTAGGCCGACCTCGTTTCCCTGGACACGTATGCGCTACAACCGGGGTTTGCGCCTCTCTTCGGCGTAGTCCGACGTTGTGTCAATCATAAGAATCATCCGACCGCACGCATTCCGTAGACGCGGACGAGACGAGGCAGGCGCTTGGTGGAACGGCAGGGGTCGGAGCTCCCGCCGGCCCATCGGTTAGGGTCTCCTGTCGTGCACCGAGGGCGCCCGAGGAATACCCCGCGACCGCTGGTCGGTACCCGTCGCGAAGCCAATTTCCCACAACCGTCAAGCCACGGCGGAGAGTCTGGGCCGAGTGGTCAGTTTATACAACGGTGTCGTCTGGCCCAAAGATGGCCTTTGCGATGAGTTGTTGGGCTATGGCCGTGAGCAATGCCGCGTCCCCAACTTCGGTCTTCCTGCCCGGACGTTCTCACCGAGTTCCGTCGGGTATTTCACCATCCAGTCCGGGGGAAAGGAAGCCGCAGGACAATTCTTGGTCCATGCGCAGCGTGGTCAGTCTCTTGCTGATTGTGCTCAGTTACTTTTTGTAGATTGGCAGCGGGGAGTTGGGGTGGAAAATTGTGCCTTCCGAACCGTATTCCGTCACGGACTTAATACCTCCCTCAAGGATGAGCTTGACTCCGCCTCCCTTGAGGAACTCATTCATCTTGCCGTGCGTTCGGACTAAAGACCTTACCGGCGCGCCATTGATTGATGACCAAAAGCCACGCTGCCAAGTTCTCGTCGTCTCTTCCAGCGTACCTTTGCAAATGTTTTCGTAGATTGGCGGCGGGGAGTTGGGGTGGAAGATTGTGCCCTCCGAACCGTCGCGGTAACCGTCGCGGACTTAATACCTGCCTCAAGGATGAGCTTGACTCCGCCTCCCTTGAGGAACTCATACATCTTGCCGTGCATTCGGACAACCGACCTTACCGGCGCGCCATTGATTGATGACCAAAAGCCCCGCTGCCATGTTCTAGTCGTCTCTTCCAGCGTACCTTTGCAAATGTTTTGTGTCAATGCATTTTTTTGTTCCTCTCCCATCATGTTCACATGACACTGAAACAATGTCAAATTTGACCTTGGTGTTGAAAATGTCTTGGGAGTAAGTACGGCAAAGGAAATGAAAATTGCGGGTGTCAAAATGTGCCAACGTGGAACATCAGTCTCCTGCAGGCTGCGTTCCAAATCCATTTGGGAGTTTTTGCCCAATGGCAGCCGCTGGGATTTGGACGGAAAAT
>NW_017842054.1:764549-765048 GCF_001891065.2 Hippocampus comes
ATCCCAAAACGGCAAAAAGCGCAGCACGGCAAGGGTTCACTGCACATGGCGGCTGAAGTCATGAAATCCTGGTCGGGAGCGTTGTCTTTGGGCTGCAGAAAGTGCCCTAACCGTTCCGTTAGCACGTCCGAGGCATTTTGCATTAGATGTTAGCATTAAGCTAGTGGCCTTCCGTGAGACAAAGTTGGTTGAATATTTCGGTGTTTTAAAACACAAGTTTTCATTTTCTTTGGGAAGGTTTTTCAATCACTTGTACAGTAAAACTGGGAGTGATAAAATAAATCATAAAATTTAAAAAAAACAGAGTGCTGGAAGCAAGAACAACAGCACTCTATAAAAATCGACCGAAATGACATCATGAAACGGCACGTCAAGATTTCAGCTGCGCGTCGGCCAGGATTTGCTTTCATAGACTGTGCAGCTGCGCCTGCTGTGTGCGTCTTAGCCACCAGGGGGCAGTATTGAGACTTTAGCCTTCGTACGGTAGACAGGAAGCAGA
>NW_017842054.1:765146-774324 GCF_001891065.2 Hippocampus comes
CCCTCTTCTTCCATTGAGCGGGCGACCGACAGAATTGGCGGGGAGGGGGCGAGGGGGATTACACGCAACTCTTGAAAAAGTCAACATTGATCACATAATTTACTGTGTGTTTTTGCGTGGCCCCCCCCCAAGCATGCCGCCGAGTTCAAAGCGACGCTACTTATGCTCTGCCGCTGTTGTTCTGAAAGTCATGCGCCCCGCACAAACACCGCGCCGTCGTAATCTTTGAGGCATTAATCTGCCGCGCAAACAGTCCCAACTTTTCTGGAAGGGCTTTCCGTGCCGTTTCTGAGCAGGCTGAAGCAAGCGAGCTGCAGAGGATTTGCGTCCATTCAGCCTCAGATTATTCCCTCCGCAGCACAAAGTAAAAAAAAAAAAAAATGTACACATGCAAAATGTTTGCCAGGATTAGAGGACACTTGGAGTTGAGAGGCTCCGCGGTTGTTTTGTTGTTGTTGTTGTTTTCGTGGCCACCGAATGCAAAAACACATCTTATTTGTTTTCACGTTCCGTACAGAACGGCCGTTCGGGAGACAATACGAAGGCTGGCGTCATCCGTTGAGTTTTGACTCATTTCATGCCAACCGTTTTCTCTCAAAGTGGGAGGACCGCTGCCAGCCGTTTTTGACCGTTTTGAATCATTTGTTCAGAGAATTGAATTGTGGAGGTGTCGAAGCACGGAAGCTACCGAAAAAAAGAGCCTGAACCCTCCTCTTCTTTCTTCACGAGAAAAAAAAAAGTACATTTGACCTTTTACCATTCCAGTTGAACATTGCTAAGTTTCTTGAAAAAACTCGTTTCCGAGACAAATTCAGAGAAAAAGAGCTTTTTGTGAACCGATCCTTTTCAAGCGGAACTTTCACTTTGATGCCGTTTTTTTTTTTCTTTTGCGTTTGTGGTACCTCCAATACCTAAAGAGTGCTTTCCTACTAACAACCTCAACAACACAAAACAGATTGCCCAATAACAGTGCATTGCAAGAAAAACACCTCACCGATGCGTCAACTTTTCATGAGCGTTGAACTTTGTCCATGTTCTCCCCACCACACTGTTTTCGCACGTCGCCTCGCCACGTGGGATCGCCGTACTGTAGAGCCAAACACACACACACACACACACACACACACACACACGATGTACAGACCAAGATCTGATCAAAGCCATTCCTGCCATCTGATGGTGATTTATCATTTGGAAATCATTCCCATAACCTTGATACTTGTTTATTTTTGGAATTTGAATTTGAAAAACACCAAAACGTCAAGTACGTGATAGGCTTTTTGTAAACATTTCACATTTTGGCAATCGAGTTAAAAGCATTTTCATTTGATTTGATTTTGTTCGTGCAGATGTTTTCTTCATTTGTAGCTCTTACGTTCGTTTTCATCAAAATATAAGAACCTTGATTCCAAGACACCCAAAACATCTCCCTCGTTTCGATGTTGATGACCAATATAGAACCAGCAAGAAGACTACGCCGGACTGGATGCGGAGGTGTCCATGTTGGCCTCCTCGCTAACCTCGCCGCATCCATATTCATGCGTGTGGAAGCAGCGGCGAGATGTGGAACATCTCTGTGTCTCATTTGCATCCGATAAATAAATAAGGCGGCCCAATCAAGTGTACCGTGTGACCGTCTGTCTGTCTGTCTGTCTGTGTGTGTGTGTGTGTGTGTGTGTGTGTGTGTGTGTGTGTGTGTGTGTGTGTGTGAGAGATATGGCCCCGAGCTGGTTAAAATTGCATGACGGTAGGCGGACTTGTATGCAGACGAGAGTTGGGATTGGTCCAGTCAGGTGTTTTTTTTTTTTTTTTTTTTTTTACGTGAGGAGACAACAGTGTGCGCCAAAGAGAGAGAGGAACAAGAAATGCTGCACATGGGGGGGGGGGCCCTCCCCCTCCCCCTCCCCCTCCTCCTCCTCCTCCGCCGCTGCCACCGCCCTCCACACAATAATGAATTTCAAATAAGTTGTTCTCTTCAGGAGTAAGTGGCAGCCACTCCTTAAAGCTGCTTTGTCCAGATAATTGAGTTTCCAAAAGTTTGGAGGATGAGGAACCTCAAGAGAAGTGGAGGACGAGGCGGAGGAGGGCAGCAGGCTACCGGCTTTATTTATGCCTTGATTGAGCCCCGCGTGTTCGTGCGAGGGCATCGCGACGATTGCTTCCGTTCACGTCGGAATTGGCGCCGGGGCGCGAGCTGCCTTCACGCACTGCGGACGCGCGCACCCGTCCGGCAGTGCGGGAAAGATGAAATGTTTCACGTCTTGCGTGCGGGCTTCATCGCCGGCGCCCGGTCCGGCCCGGCCCGGCCTGCCGCGATCAGCGAGCGAGCGAGCGCCAAGGCGACGCGGACTCAATGAGATGCATTAGTGGCGGGATTTGAATTGACAATGTCATTTGCCGCCGCTTGGTCTTTTTCTTCTTCTCCCGAAGGGTCGGCGAACAGCGGGAGACTGAAGCCGCCCCCCCCCCCAAAACAAAGCCGACAGCGTGGGTAATTTGTTTTGAAGCCGGTTTTCCGCCAAAGTCCAACTGTTGTTCGCAAGCCGACGAGTTCAATACGACCAAAAGACAAAACTCTTTGCCCGCGTTTTACCGCAAAACTTTCCAAATGTTTAGCGTTCTTGCGCTAACATAGGACAGGAATAAACAAAAACAAAAAAAATGCTTTCGAATACACCCCAGCCATGTTTTAGTAGCATTTACACGGCTTCATTTTTTTAAAAAGGCCTTTCGATGCTCCGAAAACGTATTTTGGTTTTATTTACTGCTCATGTCTGCAGCCAAACTTCGAGGAGAGCCACTGGCACAAACGTTTGACTCTCGGTCATTTGACTTCCTGTTTTGACCCTTGGCGGAAAACGGCGATCGCTTGACATCACAAATAAATCAATACATCTCTCATCTCAAGCTCGTGAGCCAAGGCGCAAGTCGCCGCCGTGTAAATGTCATCGTGCGAGCGCCTGCCGTTGCCGCACGTCCGCGGCATGTGACCGCTTCGATGTTGGCGGAGGTGAGCCGGATCGGTCTGACAGGTGAGGTGCGACAACACGCCTCTCCGCCGTTTCCACGGACGTCTTGACAGCGTTGGCCTTGGGCCTGGATCCTCCTTTCCCAGCAAAATTGAGCGACATGAGCTCAAAGGGGTAATTGGCCTCCCTCGCCTCTTGTTTAGCGCCTGATTGTACGTTCTTGAGCGTGCGAAACCCAAACCTGGCCATTGTGCACGACGGGTCGAGAGCGAGACGCCAGTCGGCTCCGCGCAGACGTGCAACGAAGTCGCCTCTGCGTCCAAATCCTCACGTTGACGTCAAGCGTACTCGCCCCCTGTGATGATTGCGCACGGTTGAAAGCGCACACTCTCAGCACAACTTTGTGTTTGGTGGAGGCGTGCGTCTCCCGATCTGATTCAGATTGACAGGATGCTTAGGAGGCTTGCTGCTCACTGTAATTACACGCACTTGAGAAATGTCGCCTCTGTGCGTCGAGGAGGAGGGTGTAATCAACGCTCGCTCCCTCTCTCGCTCTCCATCTCTCACACACACACACCTGACATTCTTGCAAAGATTAGAACACACCTTTTTGTTGCTTTGGAATCCAATGAAGGGCACCATGAAAATCAGACGTACATGCGAAGGAAAACCTTGCCCTCACCAACCCTAACCGGAATGGTAATCCTTACCCTAACCCTAACCCTTCCTCTAACCCAATCCTAAACTTTACGCTAACCCCAAACCCTAACCAATCCTAACCCTTACCCAACCCTAACCCAACCATCACCCTTACCGAACCCTAACCCTAATCCTAACCCTTACCCAACTAACCCAAACCCTTACCCTAAGCAACCCTAAGCCTTACCCAACCCTTACCCTACCCTAACCCTTACTCGAACCCTCACCCTAACCAACCCTCAACCTTCCCCAACCCGAACGCTAATCCGAACCCTCACCCTAACCTAAGGCAACCCTCACCCTAACTCAACCCAACCCTAACCTTAAGCCTGAGTCCTAACCGCAACCCTAAATCTGAGCAAACCCTAATCACTTCCGGTCATATTTTATTTTTTCACAACATACGGCGTCGACACGAGGCGGTCGTGTCCGGACGTGTGAACTTCTGCTGTCAGACAGGCAGCAGCTAGCAAACCCAAACCACTTATGCACCCGTGCGCGCGCACGCGCGCAAATAGCTGCGAGTGTTCAGAGCACGCACAAAGTGTGAGCAACAGCCATGCTCGGCTCGGGAATAACATTACATCCCTGCAGGCAAAATGTTAAGCGCAAGTGGAAGTGACAGAAGGAGAAGTGATTGACGGACTTGACCTTTTTGCAGAATCCGACCGTAAATTTCATCCGCAATTTCCGTACTTGATCGGCTGCGGCGCAACGTGAGCGTCAGAAAGCGGAGGCCACGACACGTGCGCGGAATGCCGTTTGAGTGACATTTGGCCCTTCAAAGTGCAGCGAGCAAGCCGTCTCCAGCTCCCATTTCCAATATGGTTTGTTTTAGCACATCGTCGCTGTCGGGTGGAAACGTATGTCCAAATATGGTCAATTTCATTTTTTTTTTCCCCACAAGTTGAAACGATCATGGGGGGGAGGGGGGTTGCACATTATTAACCAATTGAAAGTGTCAATGGAAATAGCTCGACAATCTCCTCCTGCTGATGTTCATTTCTTTCCTCGTGTGTCTTTTCATGGTGCTCCGCATCGTGACCGATAAGCATTCGGGAGGAACGCGCTTCGTCAAACAAAGACTCGAGCGCAGGCGACAACCTTTGGGATCGTTTGAGAAAAATGGCGGTTGCTGTTTTCTGACACCCAAGCAGGGCAACGCCAAAGGGGGGGCCACGGGTCTCGAAGGCATGGGGGTCTCTTACCGTGCAACACGGGGGGCGTCAGCGAGTCGTCTCCACGGAAAAGAGTGAGACTGTGTGTGTGTGTGTGTGTGTGTGTGTGTGTGTGTGTGTGTGTGTGTGTGTGTGTGTGTGTTTGTGTGTGTGTGTCTCTCTGGGGTGTCGCGATGCATCAGAGCACAGGCCAAACATTCCCCAGGCAGCCTGACCACGTAGTGCTTTTCGATGTTTTAATCTAGGACACGTGTGTGTGTGTGTGTGTGTGTGTGTGTGTGTGTGTGTGTGTGTCTGATGGCATCCAACTGTGACAAAAGGTGAATAAAGGAAATACACTAACACTGTATGCCATTGCACCCTCCAAAGCATCTGCAAGGTATGTTTGCCAACCATCCAGCCGCACCAATGCAAACTGTCCAACAGCGCCGACAACTCCGCTGAACAAAACAGGACTGTGAAAAATGCTCCCCATGACGGGCACGCAAAACACAAGCGCCTCGGGGCTGTCCAGCGGCCACAGTCAAATTCCTCCCAGTCAAAATCGGGCCGGCTCACGCGTACTGCCGAGAAGGCGCAACCACCAAGCGAAGAGTCTTCCCCTTGGACGACTGTCGTGGCCAAAACGCTGAGAACTGTCCACAACAGGTCCACACCAAAGACAACAAACACCATGTGACAAAAACAACATTCAAGGTTTTTTGTTGTTGTTTTTTGAACATATTGATTGACAAGTATGGGCATTTTTAGGCCATGGAAACAACAAAGCCAATCCAAATTTTCAACGTGACGCAAAAAGGGCAGACTTTGCATAAAACAAGTCCCTTGATCTGCTAAAGGATGTCTTCTTCAAATAAGAGAAGCAGCCACTTTGTGTAATTGCTTATTATAAGCGGAGCGGGGGGCCTCACTTCTGGAAGGATCACGCCGATAAGATGCTTGCACGCTGCTTCAAGGACGTCGGCAGCGGCCGCCACCGCCGTCTCAGAAGAAGTCGACGGAACGGTAATTGGTTCGAGATCAACGGAGCTGCAATTAATTTACTTTGAGAGCCGGACAAGAGGGGGACGGAGTAATCACAAAAGCAATAAGGCCGAGGAAATGTGATGCAACGCCGCCACGGGGGCCGAGGCGGCATGTCCGCGCGGCTCGCCGCCATCCCGTTGCCACGGAATTGAAAAAGCACAACAGCGGCGCTCGGTCCGGCCGCGTCCCTCGACTTAATCGTTCGACCGGGGCGCCGTTTAATGCAGGAGGAGGCCCTGGCTTTTAAAAACTATTTAAAAAGAAGCCATGCAAATCACAGTGGTGCGCAAAATGAAAACACTTCCGACAACAGCGCCCTGCGGGACGCCCGGGAGGCGCTCGGGAATGCGCGGACCGCGGGGTGCTGTATAATGACCGCGGCCCCCGGACGGCGAGGTACACGCTTGTTATGCTAAAAGGCGAGAGCCGTCGCTTCGGGCCAGCGGGAGGGCAGGCGCTCGCATAAACACGGGGAGGGGACGCAACGCTGGACCTTAATAAGCTCGCGCAAATGGCCGCCGCAAAGGCGCTGACGAGAATCAAGACAAAGGCCTCCGCCCCTGAGTTTTGGGATCTTTTTTTTTTTTTTTTTTTTGAAAGTGGCTTCAAGACGCTTCACTCAGTTTGGATTGAGACTGAGTGAATGGCATGTAAAAATGCCACGCGGTGTGTCACGGCGCGGCGAGTCAACGGGATGTGCCGCCATGGTGTCGAGAACGGCTTCGCTTCCATGAAATTCGCACCACTCATAAAAGGTGTCATGTTGCCAATGACGATAATGAGCGGGGCTCGACGTTCTCGGCCTGCTCCAGGAGAGCGCTCCGATGTGAGACGCGGCCTTTTGTCTTCCACGCCTCACATTGTTTCGCGAGGTCGTCGGAGGCGCGGCCTTTGAGGAGGGAGCCGCACATTTACCATTAGCTGACAAGTCGCCGCTGGAAAAGGATACACTTAGCCCATTAAAGATTGGCCGATTTTTCTTTCCCCCTCCCCGTTTTCTCCGCCGTGACATTTGAGAGTCCCCGCCAAAGTCGAGTATCCAGCCCACCCCCGCCCCCCCCCGTTCACACGGCCTCCACTTAGGCCAGGTAGGGAGAGCGCCGCTGCCATCGCCGCATTACAAATGGACTTCATTCACCAAGGTGAAGTGTGCCACGCCGATAAATGCACTTGCTTGAATGTCAGCAAATGTCAGCGCGGAAGCCATTTGCCGCCACTTGAACAGCCTCTCCCCGGCCACACGCTGATTGCAGGAAGGAGGAGGCGGAGTTTGCGACGCACCTGGATAGAACTAAGACGAAGGCCGGCTCATTTCCGCATGCTTGAGCAATCGAGCCACCTGAGACGTTTTCGCAAAAACACACGAGCTGCCAACGACGACATAATCCTTGCCTTTTCTCCTTCCCCGCTCAGGAAGGAAGGAGGAGTATGCCATCCGATATTTACGGCCACAATGGCCTGTCACGCAAACATTCTGATGTTGGTTGTCACTTTCCGGATGTTAGCGCCTTGCGAACACAAAAGTCGGCTTGCCCGACGTTCATTCCAAAGAGAGGGAGCGGCCTTGGGAAAAGGCTCCCTCCCCTCTGACCTTAGTTCTCGGGACCCGGAGTGGTGTCCGGTCGCCAGCGAGCAGGTGCGGAGGAGCTCTTTTGGAAATGAAGGGATGCCAAAGGAGGAGAGATTTGCTCCATCTTACGAGTCGCAGTCAAAAGGCGAGCGGCGGCGTTTTGGACCAACTGGAGACGGAGGATGGGCTGACTCCAAAGTCAAGCGCGTTACAGCCATCCGGCCGTGATGTGACGAAGGCATGAATGACGGTTTCAAAGTGCTCGAGAGGTTTTACTTTAGCCGGCTGCCGTCGATGAAAGAAGCTGGATTGGACAACGGCACCGATTTGACGGTCCCGATTCAAATCAACTGTCCCGTTGAAGACCCAAGTTCCAGACTGATGCCATTTTATGCAAAACTGCAACTGATGATGACTGATTTTGGATGGGACGGACAAGGGCCACTGGGACCACACGCCAACACTTAAGGATGAATTGTACTCAAAAAATAAAAGAAAATAAAAAACTACAACTAAAAAAACATTTCAGTTCACAAAATAACAGTGAGAGTGCTTTAAAAAAAAAAAACAACTGAAACCAGATTGTACATTTATAAAACGAACAAAAAATAACCACCGATCTTTGTCAATTCATTTCTGAAATGGGCTTTTGTGATTTGTTTCAAATGTAGTCATGTTGACTTTATGAGAGAGAGAGACTTATTGTGACGGCTCCGATAACGACACAGAAGCGAGTTGAAGAGAATACAAGTCTGTCACTGTCAGAGCCAAAATGAAAATGAGTTTCCAGCACCAACTTGTTTTGGAGATGATTTTGTGTGCATGCTTGCGTGGACCTTTTTTTGCGTTGAAGTTCTCGTGGTGAATCTTCTGAGCATCGCCAGCCTGGTCGATTTGGACTCGGCTTCATCCGCTTTCATTCCAAATTGTCAAAGCGGCAAAACGCCGGGAAGGATGAGCGGGGAGCGTTTTGACGCCCGCCGTCTTGAGCACGTCGACGGAAGACAACGCGGATTCCATTGAAGCTCTTTCTTTTCATGAACGCATTTGGTCTCAGGTGATACGCGACGTGCGGCGGAATATTCAGAGAACAAGTGAATCGGTCGTTGCGCTAATCCTCCATGAAAAACGTGTTCCGTGGAAACAAACAAACAAAAAGAAAAAAAAGCGATTAGGGCATCCGGTGTCAAAAAAGAAACCACTTACCTGCACCAAAGGTAATTTGTAACCTTAGCAACCGCTTGTGAAAATTGAATGGGGGATTAGAAACGGCTGGAAACAAGACACACACACACACACACATATACGTGTGTGTGTATGTATAAATGTGTGTGTGTGTGTGTGTGTGTGTGTGTGTGTGTGTGTGTGTGTGTGTGTGTGTGAGTGAAATTTTGTATGGAAAAAAAAAGTTAGATTTATTTACATACACATATATATATACTGTATATGTGTGTGTGTATATATATATATATATATATATATATATATATATATACACTGTATATGCAGAAATGGTCTGACTTCAAATCATTCTGGAGGAGAAAAGTTACACACGGACACCAAAAGGACAAGTGATGTTGATAAATATATATATTTTATTTCAATCATGATTAAAAGAATCGCAACATAATTTAATTTCATTCACCAACGGTCCATTTTGGCTGTACAAGAAGGTGTGTGTGTGTGTGTGTGTGTGTGTGGTCACACAGCGAACAGTGCGTCTTCCCCGCTGTCGG
>NW_017842054.1:774356-775664 GCF_001891065.2 Hippocampus comes
CGCCCCGACCCCCCCTGCACGCAGCCCGAGAAGCCCGCAGGCCTCTGCTGAAAGCTCCCCAGTGACTGCACATTGTGAAAAACTTTTCCCTTCTCGGTCTTTTGGCTCAATTTGGAAGAAAATCTGGAACAGTGTGACGATGCCAGAGGTGTGGAAACGTCGCCATTTTTTGGTTTCCCAAAAGCAGCCAGAACCAAACATGAACCTTTTTGATCGGAAAAAAAATATCCGAAAATAAATAAGACGATTTAGGAAATAAATAATCACCAAATAAGCCTTGACCATGGTGTGTCTCTTACCGCATCTATTCGGCATGATTGCGTTTTATTTGACAGGGGTGTGTCCAGGATTTTTGGGGGGTTTGTTTTTGATTTTTGAAACGTGAAATTGAGCACGTGTGTTTTTTTGTTTTTTGTTTTTTTTTTTATGTGAAATGTGCTTTTTCTTCTTGGGAAGGGTCAAACGTTGAGGTGGAGAGCGGCACGGCACGTTGGCGGCCAGGCTCAAAATAGAAGCGGCAAATTTGTCACGTCAAAAGCGCCAAGCTGCTTCTTGGTCCTGCGTGACGTGGGGAGGCTGCTTGACTTCCTGTTGGGGGAGGGCGGGGGTGGGGGCACATTTCATAAAAGGGCAAAAACAAACGTCTCAATAAAAATAGGAGTTGTGTACATGTGACTTTAACCTCGCCGTGAACTTCACCTTCCGACGACTTCCCATTACCTCTGCACGACATTCGCAAGGGTTTTTTTTTCCTAAGGTGCTAAAAAAAACACATTTGTAACTTGGATTAAAAAATGTCAGCCTGTCATCATCGTGACGACGGGGCCGCTTTCTTTTTCCCAATAAGATCTCAGGCCTACGAGAAAGAAGAGAAGCCACAAGGTGCACATCAATAATGAACGACCGAGTCAATAAACAATGGATGATGACGAGATCAGAAAGGAAGGAGCACGCTTCCAAATATCTCAATCAACAATTTGATCTCATGACAACAAGGATTGATTTGAGTGCTACTAGTAGAACGATTACAAGATATGACAAGAATTGTAATCGTCACAAAAATTAAAAATAGGATTGTGAGGCCTTACAATGGGGAGCCCCCCCCCACACCCCCAAAAAAATCGCATATTGGCCTCCGAATAAGATGAAGTTGAAATGTGAGGTTTAGTCCAATGTTTTCGTTTGATTTGGGTTCACAATAATCATCATCCGAATGTTCTCGTGCGCTCCGTTGCTTGCATTCATGTTCTGCAAAGCAACGAGGCCACCGATGAGACCTGGACTTGAGGAGGGGGCGGGGCGGGGAGG
>NW_017842054.1:775689-782094 GCF_001891065.2 Hippocampus comes
CGTCTCCGTCCACGGGAGACGCGCAAGTGCAGCTGCCACGCATGAATGTTTGATCAACTCGCCGCGAGAAGGCTTGCCCTCCGAAATCCGCGTCAAGATCCGAGGCCGCGCCGTCACATATGTGGGCGGGCACACCTGATGAATGAATGAAGGAAGTGATGAATGAATGAATGAATGAATGAAGACTTGCAAGAAGGCGGCGAAGAAGCAGGGCGGGGATGCGAGTGCTCGTCGCAGCAGAGTGAAGGTGCGCGGGGACGACGTCAAAAGGCGGCGCCGTCAAGACAGCAACAAGACTCCAACAGTCATGTTACAAAAATAAAAATACTGAGCTGGCAATTCGGTCACAGAACTGCGTCATTGCTAAAACATGATGCTGGAGGATTTCATTTTCTTTTTAAACAAATGATTCGCATTTAGCATTAAGATGACACAAAGTTCAGGCCTGCCGTGTTGGGCGTGTGCATTACTCTTGTCAAAAATGTGGAGTGAGCAGTCCAAATCACGAGTATTTATGATGGCCTTGTGGTTAATTCCACCGTGATTACGATGACAAAAAGATATCTTTTTTTTTCCAGAAATAAATAGCGTTTTATTTAGTTCCCAATCGAGGATGACGATCCGTTGTGGGGGGCGGGACGAGCGACGCTTACGATTGGCTGGGGGCCGCCGGGGCCGCTCCTGCGATTGGCCGCTCGGGCTGGTTTGCTTCTCGCTGGCTCTCTTTGTGCGCATGCGTGCGATTTGCAAACGAAGCCTGCGAATCACCTCATCGCTGTTTCAAAAGTTTCTATTTGGTCATCGCCGACAAAATGCATTTTGGTTGATTTCACGACTTGGCTCTGCATTTTACTTTTCAGGAGGTGGCGGCGTGAGCAGCTACCGGAGATCTCGTCCACTCGAAAGGTATTCATGATATCGTGGATCGGCATTATTGTCGATTTATATTTGCTGCTGCACGGTGAAGACAGAAGCCATTAATTTGTTGTTGTTGTTGTTGTTGCTGTTGTTGTTTCCATCTCAATCTCGCCGTCTGGCTACACCTTGCAATGGAGCGCGCGGCTGTCCGAGCAGGCACAGAGACCGCAGTGGAGGCCGGACCGGGCCGGGCCGGGCAGGGCCATTCTCAACACCTGACGTCCGTCAACACATTAAAGCGAGGCTGAGCAGGACACGCAGCTCGAGACCCGCCCCACAGTCTGTCGTCCAAGTCCTTTCTGGAACTCGCAAAGCCAACCGGCGCCTCTGTCTGAATACATTGACAATTTCGATTATTTTGCGCGGAGCCTCAAACCAAATCGTAAATAAGGCCGACAAAAAATGTGGGGAAAAAATTCTAAATATCGAAATGCATCGATTGTCAGTCATCCATGTCCGACGTTTTGCGAGTTTTGAGAAAAGGCAAGCGGACTGTTCTTATTTGTTGAAGATGTTTCAACTCAAATCCAAAAGGGCTTTTTATTTGTGTGGCCTTTCTGATTCAAATTGAAACAACAAGAACCGTTAGAAAGCCCAGACTGTTTCACTATGGATAGTTGTTGGCGTTGTTCCATTCGTTGAGGTTTCCCGTTGTTTGCTGAGATGTCCTACACTGTGAGCGTGCCTTGAACGCACCTCGAGTCTGGCGCGAAGTGCCCGACGCGAGAGAAAACCGTTTTGTTCGTGTCGTGAAACTCCATCATTACAGATTGCCTGTGTTCTCCCACCTTGTTGTTGTTGTTGTTATGTGAACGCCAAAGGGTGAGCTTAATCATTTATAATGTTCGTCTCAAACGATTACTGTACGCGAGAGCGTCGGCTCGTGAGTGACGTCACGTCGATCCACGCTCGCCAGCACTTTCGGCTCACGTGCTATTATTGAATATTTGGATGTGAATTGTTTATCGTGTTCTTTACCTGTGTCGTTGCTTAGCCCCTTGAATAAACCTCTGAAATAATATTTATCATGCTAAGAAATGTTTGCCTGCCTCATCCTCTGTCCAGAGTGTTCCCACAGTCTGTTTATATACTGCTCCTACAACGTGAAAAAAGGTAGGCTGTTCAAGAGAAATGACAGCAGATGCTCTACGCCTTGATTAAAAATATCCCAAGTGCCAGTGGGAAAAGTATCGGATGGTAAGAACAGTAAAGTAAATCCTTGCAGGCGCCGACCGTTTCATCAAGTGTCCACTATCGCCGATTGGCACGACACAATGTCCCACGTGTTATTTCGATCTTTTAATTTCTTCAGCTCCAAATGAAATCCTTTGCGGGGTGTGCGGAATTGACTTTTGTTTTATTATTAACTGATTGCCGTTGACCACGTGGACGGAGCTGAAAAACGGAGGCCGTTTTGGAGCCCGCGGCCTCCCCGTAGGGGAGGGAGCGCTCGTATGTGCAGCCTGTGACGGCGCCTTCGCGTTGCAACAACTCGCCGTTGTTTTCAATCTTGCAGGACTGAACCGCCGCACTTTGCGGCACATCCGCTGCCCGTGTACTGTATTACGATTTGATTTCGTACCTATTTTGAGCACTGACGGCCGAATGAGAGCGGATCAGTACCGGTGACCTTCAAGTCCGGAATTGGAAATGTGCGCGTTTCGGAGGCCACCTGTTTATGCCTCGCGGTGGCGGGAGCAGAGGAGGCCTAATTGATTCTTAAGTGGTGTCTCTGTGGAGGAAAAGAGGGCGAAGAGGATAGGGCTTGGGTGGGGGAGGGGGGCACCGTTCACCACTTCAGGGAGCGCCGTGTGTGTACCTGCCTGGATGCGCGAGGATGAGAGGAGAAGAGGAGCGGTTCAGAGCCGGAGGGTTCAATGCGAAGGATGCTGCGGCCGGGAATCGGCAAATCAACTCCGCCTCAATGAAATGATATTAAAACTCGCTCTTGTTATTCACGTTTCAAATAGACACGCTAACGTGCCGCTCAGCACCACCACCGCCACCTACCTAGATTTTTGATTTCTGTGACTCCGCAGAACCGTTGAAACACTTTAAAACAGTACACGTAAACGTACGGCTCGCGGGCCAGAACCAACCCGCCAGTGGGTGCAAATGTGGCCTGTGACTGCAGTGGATGAGTCTAAATAACTGTTGTTGCTCATTTTGTCCAGTGGAGGGAGCACCGACGGACATTTCAATGACGTTCTCTGTCAATTATCTTGCGAAGTGTACTTTTTCAAGTTGATAACTTGCTTCCAAGCGCTAAACCTCATTCAACGTGCTAATGCAAATCAGTGAGTAAACATGAATTCTACTGTCATCATAAAATAAAATCATGACCCCAAAAACAAGCATAAATCACAGATGGTGATCCGGTGGGAGATTGTAAAGTGAACTTGCTCCTCTACGCCGAGGCAATAAGCCGACGTGTCAAGCCTCATTCAGCACACAATGGCGGATCCATCACGCTGGTGACACACACTGCCAAGCAACTCCCCCACGCCCCCCCGTCACCACCCGCCACCCTCAACACACACACACACACACACACATACCACCTTCTCTGCATTGAACTGACTAATGACGCAAACGCTCAAATTCATCTTTGCAGACATGCAGTCAGAGAAGCTGTCCTCCGTGTGTGTGTGTGTGTGTGTGTGTGTATATATATATATAATATTATAATTATATATATTATATTATATTATAATTATATATATTATATATTAGATTGTATTAGGTTATATTAGGATCCCTCCATTGAGCCAAACTTGGAGGAATTTTTGTCCGAATCTTCATTAGAAGTTGACACAATGTAAATCTTAATGTTGAGGAGGGTCTTGTGTGGTGGGGAAGCTGGCGGGGTCGACTGGGGAGGGGGGGCACCCCTCATTAACTGTCGCTAACAAGCCGTGTAAATACACTGATTGGACAGCTCGGATACAAGCGCGCGGCCCTGCCAGGAAGTGCCCCTAATGAGGGCACACAATGCAAACCACATACAAGAAGAAGAAGAAAAAGAAGCAGGCTGGAGGGGTGGGGGGGGGGGAAAGAAGAAAAGACGTTGAGAAATGTTTGAAACTTTCTGTTGCGACTTCTGCTGCGTTTCGAAATTAGACTTTTTTTTCTTGGTTCATTTTACAAGCCTCCTCAATATTGCGAGGCATGAAAACGGCAACGCTAAATGTTGTGCACGTGTCTACATTTGATGTATAAAAAATAAATAAAAAAAAAAAACGAAAAACACTTGTCCGTTAAAATAAAACTGCCGAAAATGTAAATTGGAGAATTTAAAACAGCAAATATTTTCGGGAGTAATACCGTCAAATATTAGCATCAATATTATATATTTATAGGAATAATGACACACTGGTAAGTAGACTCTAGACTGCGCTACAATAATGCAAAGAACGGTAAGTGCAAATAAAATATTTCAGTCCAATGCAAAACGGGAATTAAAAATCAAACGATTCAAGTTTACGTTCACGTGAGCCTCAAAAGTCAAATAAAGACTCTCGAACGTTGCAGAAAATCGGCGCGCTTGTAAACACACTTACACGACCAAAAGCTTCAATGCAAGTTTGTTTTGCACACGCAATAGAGAAACAAGAAATGACTCCTTATTTGCTCATTTTTTTCATTGATGTGACTTTTCCACAATTAAATCCACTGCATAGGCAGCAATTAGTCGTTTTCTGTGGGGGTTTTTTCAAACACTTGACATTTGAAGGGATACTCACGTGGGGCCGCTGTATAATTTCCACCTTGTCCACCCATGCAACGCTGCATTACAAGCGCAAAAAAAAAGAAAAAAATGAAACACATTTCAACACAAAAATCATTCAAAATTACAAACAACCAAAATGTGCCATTTCAAATCTCACACACACACACACACACACACACGCACAGACATGCATGCAAAAAATAAAAATAAAAACAACGAATTTCAAGAGACTTTGCGCCAAATCGAACAGAAATGTTTCTTACCGTATTCATGCTGCGTGTCGCTCCCTCGGTGTGTGCTGCCGCACTGTGTGGCCAAGCAGGGTCCTGCTTGTGCGCGCGTGCGTGGCTCCATCTGC
This sequence comes from Hippocampus comes, assembly GCF_001891065.2. Classification (NCBI taxonomy): domain Eukaryota; kingdom Metazoa; phylum Chordata; class Actinopteri; order Syngnathiformes; family Syngnathidae; genus Hippocampus; species Hippocampus comes. The sequence continues at coordinate 780,696 of NW_017842054.1, forward strand.
ACGCGCACAGAGAGAGAGAGAGAGAAAATGTTCACAGGAAGAAAATAGCAAGGAGTTGTATTTGTGACCTCTCTCTCTCTTCTTCTTCTTCTTCGTCTTCTTCTCGTGACGTCACAAGCCCCATCTCATCCACTTTGCAGGAGCAAGATTGAAGCGTCGTAGCGACGATAACTAACAAGAATTGTCCCAAGCGGGTGTATTGAGGATTTAAAACTACAACACACACACACACACACACACACACACACACACACACACACACACACACACACACACACACACACACACACACACACACCCACACATAACACATAGCAATCTGCCCCCCGCTGCTCGGAACATTGAGCAAGCCCTGGGATAAACACACAATTAGCGGCAGGTGAATAAACTTGTTTGGGAGGGGTGTTAATTACATGCTTAACGTAAACAAAAGGCGAGTAGAAGAATGTGAATTAGCATTGCACCCCCCCCCCTCCCCAAAGCAGCCACCCACCACCTACCACTGGCACCCTTTCCCATTCAGGTTTTACATTTCACCTCTTGTCCGCTCTAGCAGCGATTTCCGAATTGCCTGCGAGGGTTGAAAAACAACAACAAAAACAAAAAAAAGTGTCCTGCACTAATGCCAGATAACACCCGCAGCTTGACGCTGGAGTGGCGCACTAGTAAATTGGAGCGCCGGGAGAGCCGGTCAGGTAAGGAGGCTTTGCATTATGCGGCTCAGCTAAGCCCTTCACTTGTGACTTCATTTGGGCGAGGCGCATTGAAGGCTTGCAGCTTGAACCCCAGCGTGAAAATACCGCCTTTTACTTCCACTCCGAGGAGGAGCCCCCGCGTGCCCCCCCCCCACAGCCCCTCCCTACCATGCCCATCTCCTTCCATCCCAAATAATGACTTCCCTTGCCTGCGTTGACGTCGAGCAACTCACCCAAATGTCCTCACGCGGAGCAGCTCGCATGCATGGCTTCAAGTCTCGCGAGTGGAAAGTCGGCGGAAAGTTTGTGGCGCGGGAGAAGGTGCACGTCTAGAAACAGAGAGCGGAGGAAAAGTTTTGAATTCCGCAACGATTTGCTGCAAAGGCGGCTTAGGATCATTATGTCAGCTTTCCGCCGTTCGGATTAGGCGTCTCCAATCGGGCGGCGGCGGCGGCGGCGGCGGCTCACAATGCGCGTCACTATGCCTCCATCGGCGCGATTTTGACACCCTGGGCTGAATATGAGCCGCAAGTATGAAAATCACACCGAGCGCCGCGGCTACCGCACTTAGCCGAGTCCTGTGACCGTGGATATATGGACATGGATCGTGTCCTTAGCTGCAAGAAAAAAAAACAGAGGGGGGGGGCAGCAAAAGTCACACATGAGCAGCGAGGTTTCTTGACTAGGAGGCTTGCTGGGGGGGG
>NW_017842054.1:782131-782558 GCF_001891065.2 Hippocampus comes
AGGTGGGGTGAGGCGGGACCGACCGAGTTAGCCGGCCAGGATGCGAGCAGGGGGAAGCGGCGTCACATCGCAGCCTGCAGCGGGACCACCACCACAGCCGATCCGGAGCACCTATCGTAACAAAGTCACACCCAAACACACACAAAACAAATCAAAATGACATGCGAAGGGGTTTTTTTTTTCTTTGTTGACAAAACTATCGTCTTCCTGAGTTGCAAGGGGTCCGCTCGTCGCCCTCATTTGGAGCCCGCTCTGCCCCTCCGGCCCGTCTTCACGCAAGTCCTGCCATGCTTATTTTCTTCATTTATTGTTGGTTTTTTTTTTTAATACTTTCACCAGCCCCGTGAAAGACGGCAATAATATTCCAGCCTGTAATTCCGTGCCGCGACGGAGGTTGGGATGTATAAAAGGGAGGGAGGGGAGGGGA
>NW_017842054.1:782646-798717 GCF_001891065.2 Hippocampus comes
GAGGGGAGGGGGCGGGGGGGCGGGGCGGGGGTTGCCGTGGCGATGGAAGACTCCGATAACCCCCCGCGCGCGCGGCACTGGTGGTGAAAGCCTCGCGCTACGTACTGGCTAATGATTGGCACGCTTGACAGTGATTGGCAGCGCCGCCATGGCAACGGCGCGGCGACACCAAGAAGACCAATAGAAAAGGGAAACAAAATGTTTCAATGCTACACTCAACGGCGGATTTAGGGGGGAGATATTATGTGGCCGGTGTCATTAGGCGATAGCCATTGAATCATTCGATCTGCTTTTTTTTTTTTTTTTTTTTTCTCCTTTCCCCCTTCCTTCTTCTGGGGGGTCAGGCGCGCAACTCGGCCGCGCTGGCTGCTGGCGTCGGGCTGGTCGGCCCCCGTTTTTTTTTTCTCCGTAGTTTGGCTTTCTCTCTCAGGTCTTTTCCATGGTTTTCCGATCGCCTTTAGAGCTTTATCCCTCCCATTTCTTCCTGCCCAACTTCGCCGATCGCCCGCTGCTCCTGGCGAACAGCGCGCCCGCCGCCCGCTCCCCGGAAGACTTGTCCATGTTCCAGCTACCCACGCTCAACTTCTCCCCGGAGCAGGTGGCGAGCGTCTGCGAGACGCTGGAGGAGACCGGCGACATCGAGCGGCTGGGCCGCTTCCTGTGGTCGCTGCCCGTGGCGCCGGGCGCCTGCGAGGCCATCAACAAGCACGAGTCCATCCTGCGCGCCCGCGCCGTGGTGGCCTTCCACACGGGCAACTTCCGCGACCTCTACCACATCCTGGAGAACCACAAGTTCACCAAGGACTCGCACGGCAAGCTGCAGGCCATGTGGCTGGAGGCGCACTACCAGGAGGCCGAGAAGCTGCGCGGGCGCCCGCTGGGTCCCGTGGACAAGTACCGCGTGCGCAAGAAGTTCCCGCTGCCTCGGACCATCTGGGACGGCGAGCAGAAGACGCACTGTTTCAAGGAGCGGACGCGGAGCCTGCTGCGGGAGTGGTACCTGCAGGACCCCTACCCCAACCCCAGCAAGAAAAGGGAACTGGCGCAAGCCACCGGACTCACCCCCACACAGGTCGGCAACTGGTTCAAGAACCGGAGGCAACGAGACAGAGCCGCGGCGGCCAAAAACAGGTCGGTCGGTCGGTCGCTCGCTCGCTCGCACGCACGCATGCACGCCGTTCCGCTTGCCGCTGCGCGCCCACGTTCCCCGACCGAACCGGAGCAGCCAGCCGGCCGGCCGATGCGGGCTGCCCGGCAAGGGAGCGCCGTGGGGCGGCCGCGGATTTGTTGACGTCTCTCCGAATGTCCCCCATGCAAGTGTCCCAACACTCACGTTGGGCGGATATTATTATTGTTTTATTTAAAAAAAATAAGAATACACGAGAAACGAGGAGATACACGCAGAATTTCAAACCGGAATGTCTGATCAAATCAAATGACCGCCAATGTGACGAATCGATCGCTCGATCGTGCTGACACGGTTTGACGAAACGAGGTAATTCGTTTGATCCTCGCGGTGAAAATGGGAGTCTTGTCCTTTTTTTTGCACCGTATCACCGAAATCGCAACCCTCTTAAATGCTGTTCGTGCTGGTCGAAAGGTAATACCGCATAGCTGAAATATTTCGAGAGAGAGGTAACAATGGAGGTCGAAAATAGTTTCGTGTGGAAGAGGAATGGGGGTTTGCTTTTTTTTTTTTTTTAAATCGAGCTGAAAATGTGGCGCAATTCGTCCATTCGAGAGCACTTTGCATATCAAAAAGTGGTGGACGTACAAAATCTGACACCGAAAAACAAAGAGGGTGAAAATCATCAACTGCTCGTGGTGTGATTTGCGAAGGCTTTTGACGTCACTGTGCATCGTGATCGAGGAAGATTACCCCGCGCAGGGGATCACGGAAAAAAAAATATCCTTTTTCGTATTTCAGAGCATTTGCAGACTAGGCTGTATTCATAACGTCAAGTGTGCTATCACCGCGCTCGTAATGGATTAAAAACCGCCAGCGCCGCCGCCGCCTCACCGACCCACCACCAAGATGAGCTGCAGGCGGTCTTCCTGCCGCAGCCCGCGACGCACATTTCTGATCCGGCACGCCGCAGTTATTATCAGGAGTGCGTTGGCGAGCGACGTTTTAGGATGATTGCCGCCGCGAGCGGCCGCACGTCACTCGCAGCAAACCGGAGAAAGTGCAATCTGCACTAGTTGCGCTTGAATGGGGCCTGCTTCAGGGAAAAGAAAAAAAAAAAAGCTTTGCACCCTTATTTCGCAAAAGGGGAGCTCGACGACGAGGGCCGCGGATGGTGAAAGAGCCTTCTTTTTTTAGGGGTGGGGGGAAGAGGAAAAAGAAAAAGAAAGTGAAAAGAAAAAAGAAAAAGCTGACTCGCCGTTTGTTGCCCGGCCTCAACTCTGTCCCGGCGTCTCTCTTCGGCTCAGGCTGCAGCATCAAGCCATGGGAGCGGGCGCCATGAGGTCGCTGTCCGAGGCCGGCCTGACCCCTCACAGCTCGGCCGAGTCGCCGTCGACGGCGGCCAGTCCCACCACCAGCGTGTCGAGCGTGACGGAGCGCGCCGACGCCGGCACGTCCATCCTCTCCGTCACCTCCAGCGACTCCGAGTGCGACGTATGATAGCAAACGGCCACGCCAAAAGAGAATTATCCACAGGACCTGAGAGGAAAACTACAACAACAACAACAACAACAACAGACTCGGATGGAGGAGCCACAAGGACCGATCGCTATAAATATGACGTAAAAAAAAGATACAGCACGTGTTTGTTTGTTGGTTGGTGGGTTTGTTTGTTTTTTAAATGAGAAACGCTTTGAAAAAGACAAAAAAGGAGCCAACGCTTGACGCCCTTCTTCGTCGTCTTCATCACACGCCAACAATACTCAACTTGCATGAACAGTCCCTTGTTTTGATTTTTTTTTTATTTTGAATGATGAAATCGGATTCTTCTGCATCCAGAGGAGCAACGAGCAGAGGGAATTCGAAACGTTTTGGACCCTTTATTTTTGGGATGATGTCACGCAGACCAGATGTTTTTTTTTTGTTTTTGTTTTTGTTTGTTCATCAGACAATCATTTCAAGTCGTAAGCACCTTTTTTTTGTTGTTGTTGTTCCAAAAAAAGAGAAAAATCATTTTTCCTTCGTCACCGTCTGCCTGTGCGGGGCCAAAACAATGTATCAGATTTTTATTTTCAATATATTTTTTGGGATTGGGGGGGGGGGTTAATATGGGAGGATGTCGCTGTATGCGAAGAAGAAAATGACAACGGCATCCTTCTCCCGCGGTGTAATATATAAAGTGTAGAAATATGCTTGTACATAACGATCCCTTCCTCCTCCACTTTTCTCCGCTTGGTCTTTCCGGCCATCCAATATTTGCTCCAAACTGCAAAACACTCACGCGTGCTCGAGTTCGGCCTGTCTGTTCTCTCTCTGTGACATTTGCGCATATCACAACGTGGACCTTCCTCCTCCTCCTCTTCCTCCTCCTGCCCTTCAAATCCTGTTTTTATCTGGGAATATCATAGCATCTTATGTTGTTGTTGTTGTTGTTTGATTTTTTGGGTTTGCTTTGAAATCATCAAATATAATATTTAATTGAAAGGTGAGTGTCTCGAGCCAAGTTCATCTCGGGCCGTGATTGGATTGCGGGGGGCTTTAGCGCTCATCTCTGCGGGTTTATGATCGTTTGCAGCGCGCACCTTGCAAAAGTCACCTCCGGCTTTTCCTCGCCGTGCTTAAATCGGGGGGGGCGAAACCAAAACAGAAAGAAAGACAAACATCGTTAAAATAGGTACACCGCGCCTTCCGTGTAAACGGCACACATTCTGACAAAATAAAACAAAGCGACAACCAAAAAAAAAAACCCAAAACAAAACAATACAAAACGACGAGCACACCTTTTGTTTACCGTTGCCGCTGAATGCCGAAATTAAGTAAACGCGCCATTAAATGGCCTAATCGCGATGGGACTCCTCCCCTGCTCCAATCTGCTATTGTGGCCCCCTCAAAAGAGCTTTTCTTCCCGGAACGACAAGCACCCCTCTTACCCCCCCCCCTCATCTGCCCTGGCTTTAAAAAAAAGAGGGGGATTTCTCCCCAGCAAGTCTCTTTTTTTTTTTTCCTTCTGCTAAACCTGCAAGCAATGAGCGCGTTTGTTCCAGGACGCTTGCGGGAGTCCTTTTTGATCACTTGCAAATGTGGATCGAAGAGCATCCTGTCAGGATTTAGCAGCTCTTGTTTGGGACAAAAAAAAAACAAAAACTTGCACGCACACTGCAAAAAACGTGGACGTCTGAGGTCTGAGGGCGCGGGGTGTGGGGGGGGGACGCTGGAGAATTGTGGGGAAGAAAATGTTGAAGGCTTATTTCAACGGGGAAAGAAAGACATTCTTGAAAAAAATCCCATTTGAACAAAAAAATAAAAATTTCCAGATAGCGTTTTTTTTTAATTATCATGTATTGATAATTCATTCGAAGTATATTTTTCGTGCATGTGTACCCCCCCCCCCCCAGCCAAAAAGTAGACCTTGCACATTCATATAAAACACGAACATGTGTATTGTTTTAAAGCATGACTATGACAAATATTTCAGAATAAAAGATGAAGTGATGCGCCAGAGGCAGCTTTTTGCTACACACTCAACTTGTTTTTATTTGATTTTTTTTTTAAACGCGTGCCGGTGACGACATTTGGACCCAAAAGTGAATCTTCAATTCAGCAAAGTGTTTTCGAGACGGAAACGAGACTTTCTGATGATGTCACACAATTGCCCTTTTCACGTCTGCATAACCAAGAAGTCTAGTGCCATTTCATGCCAAATAAAAAAAGTATACACTCAGAAAAAAAAAGAGGAAATCTCTTCTGCAGTGTCGGCCGACTTAGAAGCATGCGCGTTACAGCGACTTGACACTCGGAAAGTGAGTCCAACTTTTGGGAAAACTTTGAGCAGCGTGACTCGACCGTGTCGATAGCGTGGTGTGCGGATTTGGCGCAAGCGTTTGAAAAAACTTCACAAGACGTCGATGCGTATTTCGAGAAATATGGATCAAGTCCATTTGGGCCTTCGGAGCTTTGGGCGCGTCGGTGTAAAACATATGTGGGCGTGTCTCTGCACGGGGTCACGCACAGTGTGTGTGTGTGTGTGTGTGTGTGTGGGGGGGGGGCCGGCTCGTGTTCGTGATGTGTCAAGTCAAATATGGATCAGCACACAAAAGAACTTAGCGAGGAGTAATCTGTGTGTGTGATACTACTGACACGAGAGTCAACGACAAGAATGCGAGACAATCGCACGCGGCCCCCGAGCGCACCTTTTCCACTTTGGACTTGAATTCCACGAGGAGCTGCCCACTTCAGCTTGTCACGCACGGCTGCTTTTTAACCGCTTTTTAAACGTGAATCGTAGAAGATGGGGAGCCGGAGGGGGGCGAAGGGGGGGGGGTGTTAGAGCGAGGCATGCATGGCCAAAGTCTGGCGGGGAAAAATATTTGCCCTGCCCTGTTTTGTTTGGATTTTTTTCCCCGTCCCCTTAACTGCACACACGTTGGCCGATGGGGTTCATTCACGTCGCAGCAAACAAAGGCAAACGGCTGCTCAAGAATGACTCAAGAGGCCGCCCGCAATATCTGTTGTGGTTGTTTTTTTTTTTTTGGGGGGGGGGACTGTGCGATTGCGAGGGACAAAAGGCACACCTGAACACCAATCAACCAATGAAATCTGAAGTGCAGAATTTGCACCGCAGGCCTGCCTCATATGGCAACTGGCTCCAATTTTTGGGCTGCCTTCTATCAAATGCCAAAGAGCTCCAAAAAGGACACTTTTTATTTGGTGGTCCCTTGAAAGGCATCAAGAATGACACGACAAAGAAAATTACACAATCCAGTATGATTTATAGAATAACGTTATGATTGTTATTCTATTTTTGTTGTTGTCATATGTTACTAAATAAAATCAGGTGCGTTATTATTCACCATTCACTATTTTTAAAGACAATATATTTATAGACACACACACACATATGCACTGCATATATATATATATATATATATATATATATGCTATATATGCTCAAAAAATAAAGAGAACACATAAAGGGCACACTTGAAGTTATATTGTGCTGTTTAAGTGTTCATTTTATTTTTTGAGCAGTAAATATATATTATATATATATATAAATACAGTACACATATGCACATTTTTATATATATACCGACCTTGTCATCGCCGTGTCTACTGTGTAAATTACACGAGCCGTGCACCTGCTGCTTGTTGTCCACCAAGAGCACACAACACAGCAACACGTGCACACCTCCAATATCACACACACACACACACACACACACACACACACACACACACACACACACACACACACGCACACACACACACTGTTTGAAGATGTTCTCCTGTTAATTTGTTGCTCAGACATCATCACAGAGTAAGTGTGCGTGTGCGTGTGAGCGCACACTGGCCGTCGCGCGCACACACACAAGGCTCATCTCTTTAAAACAAGCGGAACAAGAAAGCATCCGAGCAGCAGCAGGCTTACTCGAGCGACTGCGAGCCCTGTCGCGTGCACGCGCCCAGCCTTTTCGTGCACATATGGGGGTGGGGCTGGTGGGGCGTGGGCGCGCCTGAGCGTTTGTGTTGTTGTGCAAGGCCACTGGGTGCAAGCTGTGTGATCTCTCGCCCTGTGCACACCAACTGGACAGAGGGCTGAGCAGCTTAAATACAACCCGAGCACCTGGGTTTTCTCCCGACGTTCTCAGGCCTTCTTAGCCTGCACGCGCGCGCGCATGCACGCATACATACATACAACGCAGCCGCGTGTTTAGCATTGGACTGCAAAACATTTGTGTGTGTGTGTGTGTGTGTGTGTGTGTGTGTGTGTTATTCCGGCCTGCCATCTGCTTTGCGGCCCTGTTTGGGTTTGCAGGCACACAATCGCACCTCAGGACACATGCGAATTAGCTTGGCGTCAAACCATATTGCACACTTTTCAGGATTGATGTTGTCGTGAACTCACTCTAGTCATGAAGCCACGCCGTGTCAAACCCAACCTTCAATGTCATTAAATCGACAAACTTTTTCCCCCAAAGTCACCCCAACTTTCTTCGGTCAACTTGGCTTGGCTTCACGAGGAATTGGAAATAGCCATTCGTGGTTCAACGGAAGTACGTGTTTGTTTTGGGGTGCGCACAACCTTCCTGCATTGGCGAAGTCTCCAGACGTCCGAATATGAAGTCACTCCGCAAGAAAGCGGAAACGACGAGCATTTGTGTCAGCTTATATTATGAATTGTCATTTTATGTTTGAGCATCATATTATTTCATGTTAAGCATACCTAAATTATATTCTGTTGTTTAATAATTGCTTAGACGTGTTTTTATGTTGATAGGTTCTGATTGGCTGTTGAAGAAAGAGAAGCAGGAAGTGAATTTACTCACGAGAGTTGTGTTCTCGAACGTGCTGCGGTGCGGACGTCTTTTTTTCCCTTTCAATAAAACTGCATTTAAAGGATTCCATCTCTCCTTTTGCCGTTCGTAAAGTTGAGCCATCCACTAAAAACAACGAACCCCTCAACTTACATTTGCATCAATGGCCAACAGATCCACTTCTGCTTTTCCGCACCACTAAATGACAAACAGTCGGCCTTCCGAGCGCACCATCTCCAGACGGAAGCCAACATATTGAGACCATGTCCTTTTTCGACGAACGGCGACATATTTCTGCCGGCCAGGCGGGGACCCCAAACGATGCTCGCGAACGGGTTGATTGTGAGGCTAATCTGTACAGTGCACATTGCACGTTCTTCCGGCTCATCAATCGCAGAGATTTCGTTCGTTTCAAGGCAGGCCCAAAGCTCCCCCTGGTGTGACGCAGCCTTTTTTTGTGTACGAAGCTCAAACCAAAGGTCAGGCTCGCTTTGCCCTTATCAACTCAGCCCCCATTTAAAGCTATATGGGATGGATTATAGGAGAGCGCCTAGTCCCAGTTTATACACACACACACACACACACACACACACACACACACACACACACACGCGTACACGTAGACGCGCACGCACACCGCTAGAGTGCACAAGGGCCTTGGTCAGCCGAGGAGCGCCAAACGTGTTCCTTGACTGCCATCTAGCGGAGTCATCTGGAACGCTTTTCCATTTGTGGCTGATTTTGATTTTGTACCCGCTTAAGATTTGATTCGGGACACCTGCACGGTTTTATGAGACTCACGCCAAAAGATTCAGACTTTAAAATGTCACCAACTGTAAATCTCAACGTGCAAGCAATTTTTTTTTTTGTAACGTCACTTAATCTGACGTGGTAGAGTTGGACACGACCGCGAACAACACCACCGTCCCAACGAACATGCGTCTCTCACATGGAACTTGAAGCGCAGGGCAGTTCCAAAATTGATAAATTGGGAGAAAATTATGTTCGATATATTTGATGAATTCGGTTGCCTGAAATATGCAAAACGAAACGGAAAATGTGAGCAAAAACATAGAAATACATTTGATCGATCTGTTTTTTTAAAGTATGACTTTTTAGATGGTCTTGAAAGGGATAGTCAAGTCATGAATTTGGCGATAAATTCTTACGTTGGTGGAATATGAATGAAGCAGCAAAATGGGCCAGTTTTGATCCCTCCCGGCGGCAGCCATTTTAAACCGGAAATGACATCACAGTTGCTCAGGGCGGGCTCAACTTGCGAATGTCACCTGACCAAACAGGTGAGCCGTGACTGAGCCCGACGAAACAATGAGGCAGTTTTCAGACAGCAACTGGCAAAATGGCCGCCCCCCGGAAATGCACCAAAACACTGCGTCATTCACGTCCCACAAACGTAATCCTCGTTGAGACGAGTGGCACCGCAAAAGAACCTATTCTTGTCGAGGACATGTTTGACTTGACTTCCATTTCAAACACTCTCGAAATTATTGTTGACTGTAAAAAATGATGAAATCATGTCACCATTTAGAATCAGTCAAAATCATTTCAAAAACAAATCAATAAAATGCACACAAACACCTTGACAACTTTAGCGTCGCCGTGTTCACATCAGAAGGGGACGTGACAACTACAGTCACCTTTGCAGCGGGGGACACGAGCGGCGTCTGCGCACCCGCAGTCATCACAGTTTGATGACATAAAGGTCAAACCGTGTTGGAACGCCGAAGCAGCTTCTCCATGTCGTGCAAGATCACAGCTTCCGCTTGTGCAAGTCAAACCGGTCCGCTGCTTCATTTCCCCACACTGACACCCAAAGAATCACCGACCGACTGACTGACTGATTCGTGGGTGCGTGTGTGTTTATGATCCTGAGGGTATAATGGCCTCCGCTGGAGCGCAGCCTTTTCGAGTTTAACCCCACCATTGTGGTGACGGCGAGCAGGCCACACAGAAGGTTTCACTGTAAATGGACAGAAAGCGTCGTCGGCCGCTTCCAGCTGACTCGGCCATGAGACGGGAGGCCACTCGCTTGTCCTAAATGTGCTTTCGGGTTCACAAGCGTGTGCGTGAAACCGCCCTGCGGGATCATTGGAGTCACATGTAGGGGGCGCTCTCATTGGCTGGCAAAGCCTGATGGCGCTGAGAAAGCGTGGAATGTCTTTATTAGGCAACGAGAGCAGACGCTCTGCGCGTGTAGAAATCGTTGTGTCCGACACTCCGTCAAGTGTGGAACGCAAACGCTCCAAGTAATTAAAGCGATCGAGTGGGCTGTACGCAAAGTACTGTAACGTCATTTTGTCAAGTTATAATAGTAAGGCTGCAACTAACGATTATTTTAGTCACCGATAAATCTGTAATGTAAATGCATTAGAGAGGAAATAATAATTTTAATAACCGCCGCTTTACTCCAAAGAAGGTAAATTGGCGCCGTTGTTCAATCCAGCTTCTTTCATCTTTGGCAGCCGGCTCAAGTCAAGCCTCTCCTTTTTCAAAAGCGCTTGGAAAGAGTCATTCATGCCTTCGTCACATCTCGGCTGGAGCACTATGACGCACTTGACTTTGGAGTCGGCCAATCCTCCATCAAGCGTCTCCAGTTGGTCCAGAATGCCGCCGCTCGCCTCTTGACCGCTACTCGGAAGAGGAAGCGCATCACTCCTCCTCTGGCATCCCTTCACTGGCTCATTTTTGAGTTCTTTTGAAGACCGTATGATTCATTTCCAAATCTTGAAATGGCCCAGCCCCAGCTCACCTCTCGGAGCTCCTGCCCGCTGCCTCGGGTCTGCATGGGACCAGACGCTATTCGAGGTACCGAGAACTCGGAGGGGATGGAGCCTTTTCTGTTGACAAACAGCAGCCGAGCAGGAAGTGAACAATTTGTGTGTGTGTATAGTGTATATATATATATATATATATATATATATATATCTCACAACTGACACCTTTCCCAATGTGCCAAAAGACGATAAAATTGTTCCTGATTGAACTCTATGCCATTTACACAGGCGAACTAGTGTGCTCTAAATGGCTTAGCGCCAATCCCGGCCGCAACAACAACGGTCACGCTTTGAATCCGTCGCTTGTAACACGGCTGTCCAACATGCCTGATGGCCTTTAAAAGCCGCACGAGATGTTGTGTGAGCGTTTGAATGGGTGGGGTGGGGGGTGGGGGATTAACACGTCACCTGCTCACATTCATTCATTTAAATGTCAGGCCAAAGCGCATGCACGCACGCACACACAGGAGGACACTATCTTCCCCACGCGCTGCACAGAGCTCTCTGTCATCGGATGATAACCGCATTCTCGTTGGAATTCATGAACACCGGCGTTGCGTTGAATCGCAACAAACAAGACAAAACACCTTGCGAGACATTCAAACAACGATGAAAAGCAAAATAATTGCTCTGTCTGATAGCGGTGATGCATGCGAGCACGTTGTGGCCTCTCCACCCCTTGAGCTGGACATTTGCGGTCACTTCATAAGGTACGCCAAATCTAATATTGAGTGAGATGAAGAATTTGATAATTGTGGCTTTGGAGGGCATGGGCCAAGACTCAAACCCAGAGACTCAGAGCCTCACCACGACAAGCACAACAAGATCTTAACGTCTCAAAATGTGCTCCCCTGATGATCCAATCGGTGTCCCGTGTACCTAATAAAGTGGCCGGCTGCCTGCGTGAGAGCCAGCAGGCGCCTCGGTGACCTTTAGTTGTGCAAATGTAAACATGCCAACAGCCCCAAAATCTCTTCAGATCATTCTCAAGGAAATGCAATGATCAATCGTACCGCCAGAGGGCACTGCGGGTCCAACATTAACTTTCAAAGCGACCTGAATACATTTCGAAAAAAACGTTTTGAACAAGAAAAGCAGCCCGCCGTGAGGCCTTACCTGAATGCACTTCACCTCCTGATGGACTCTTCTATTTGTGCGAGTGTGTAAGCGTGGTGGCAAGTTGCAACATGTGCTGGTCTGAGCCGAGGACGGAACCGGCCCTGGACGCGTGCTGTTGGACAGCCGAAGATTTCCACGAGCACTTGTTTATTCTGAACCAAATAACTGTCACTTATCTTGACCACGCGCTACTTTGGAGCACGGCTGTCGGCTACGCCCAACCGAGTCCATGACAACAACAAACAAAAAAAAGTGGATTCCGGAAGTTGAAGGAAAAGGTGACCAAGTGACAAAATGAATTAAAGAGACGCCGCCATGTGGCGTGAGGCCGTACTAGAATGATGGACTGTTCCAAAGTGAAGTCTGCAACGTCTCACATTCACATTCCCCCCGCCCCACTATTTGTTGGTCTTGTTTTGCAGTGCAGTGACACCCAGTGTCAAACCGTCAGCACTCGTCCTCCATTTGGGCCTTGCGGCGGTCTCCGATGCAATGAGGTGGCATCCAATTTTGGGTGGTCGTTCACGACAGTCAATCACAACCACGACATCATTTGCGACTTCTGTCATCGAACGGAAGAACATTTGGTTGTCAACGGTAGAGCTGAGACGCGTCCTCGATTAATTCCAGTACCTCGGGCAAAAAATATGCTCGAGACATTTGTTTCTGCCTCGAGTACCTGTTGATATCTTTATTTATTTAAGGTACGATGTCACCAAAAAGTCAAACCGACTGCAGCGACAAGTGTTGACGCTCTGCAGGACGACGCCAACACCGCCAACGCGGTGAGAAGGCCAACTTCAAAATAAACCTTACTTCCCAAATCACATCTGGACATCAATGCCTTGCGTCACTTTTATTTTGAAGTTTTTGCCAGCGGCGTTGCCGCGTATGCCCTGACGGGCGTCTTCTGTCTTGACACCTATTCCCAACTGTAATAGGGGTCACACATTGTCGCCACCGACATCAACAACGTCACAACATTGTCCTGAAATCAAGTTCAACTGCGATTTAAAGAACCCCCCAAAAGTCTAATTACGCTGATATTGTCTTTTACGGGGCCTGTTGGCAGCGCTAGCGGCTAACAGATAGCTGCTAAGCATGTGAGAGTCGGCGGATTGCTTTCCAAAGGCAGTTTTAATCAACAAAATGACGACACACTTTTGATGCAGACAGCCTGACACAGTTGCCGTCGATCACTTTTGAACAAGTCAGGCTGACTCAAACGTGCGAAATCGCTACAGTACTGTGGTTCTGACGTGTACTTCGTCTCACAGACCAAAATGGGAGAGCATTCTAAAACTTCCCGAATGCTTCTCGAGAGGACAGTAGTGTGCAGTTAAACATCGTTTAAATTCAAGTAAAAAAAACATTGATATTCAAAAAAATGAAATTGACAGTTCATTATTCAATGAAAATTAGTTTTTTTGCTCTATCTCTCTCTATCTATCTTTTGATATAATTTTCCATCATTTTATATCTATATCTATCTATATATATATATATATATATATATATAGTCAAACCTCGGTTTTCGTATATATATATAAAGAGAGAGAGAGAGAGTGAAAGAGTGGAAAACCTGATTTCAACCAGACATCAAGAAAAACAACACAGCACGAATAAGTTAACACCTCTCTGGAGGCGTCACATGTGAACACAGCAGCCTTTAATGTGTCCCTTGGACCTAAAATTCGCCCAATCCACTGACAAACACTCCCAAAAGGTGTCGTTTATCGTCACGTCCAACTCATTTCATGGAACGCCATTCGAGAGTGACAATCGCTGGAAAAGTCATCAAGAGCGGATTGAATGTCTTCCAACTTGTGCAGGTCGGCCGTGCATGGCTACCACCTGGGAAACCACCTTGACCTTTCAGTTTTTTGCGTCAACATTCAGCAAACGGCTCCATCTTGCTGCACTTTTTTGACTGTAACACAATACACACACACACACACATATACGCCACAATGTGTGACTGGATTGTGGCTGCTCGAGCTAACGTGTCTGCTGGCACCGTTGTTGGAGCTTTCGCAAAAGCCGCCATCATTTCTGAGGAGCCGCGCGGCAACGAGACGACTGGCGAGGGAACCTGGCGCGTTTGATGGTGAACTTGCGCAGCGGTTCTTGTCAGACACAGAAGATGAGGACTCGGATGAATCCACAAGGATGAGGATTGATCCCAAAAATAACGTACGCATACAAGTTTAAATACTTCAATAAAGTACAACCGGACTCGGTTTTGCTCCCGCTGCCTTTTTCAAAACACACGCAAGCGTGCACGCATGCTATCCTTGGTTTTATTTTATTTTATTTTATTTTTTTAACCTCGCGTATGTTTTAAAGTGCCTGCGTCCAATAATATACAATGTGTGTTGCGTATTTGTTCAATACAGAAATAGCACCCGGAAGTGACACTGCGCCTTTAAATACGATGCACCGTCTGGTCATTAAAATCCGGTAATGTTGAGATGGATTGATATCATTCAGTTTAATTCCCTTTATTTGACACAAAACAGAATTGCAATAACCAGCAGCTCGTTTTGAGCCAATTGTGGTTTTGATTGTACATCGCGTGATGACAACTTGAGAAACTTTTGACTTTTCCCCATGTCCTTTCAAGGGCTCTACAGCTGTACAATCACTTGTATTGGTTTCATGTCTTCATCACTGAACGCATAAAAAAATGCACCCCAATTCAAAACTTGAAATGGTGACTTTTAAAGTTCTTCGAATAACGTTTGCAATGACAGCACGATTCTCCGCCATTCGTCGGCAGTCAGTGTGAAGTGCCTCCGTCGTATTGGTGGCTGCTTGCAGGCTTTACAAACGTTTGACCCCTGACCTCGGTGATGGGGAGCTAAGTGAAGAGTTTCCCCAGTGGGACCAGTAATGTGTCACGCGTCACCCTAGAACGTTCCCTCCTTGCACATTACATGCTGCACCTGACAACGACCAAATGAAGAGAAAAAAAAAAGGATGCTCAGGCTATCTGATTGCCAGTCGTCTGATTTTGAACGCAGGCAGCAAGTTGAAGTTGAAGCTGAAGATGAATGAAACTACTCACCGGTTCCACAAAATCCCATTTGAATGGCAGTCAAACGGTCAACTTGAAAAGAACTCGAGCTGTCTGGCCACGCATTTCCATTTTCCGGATTTCCCGCAAGAGGCATTTCGTCAACATTCGACGTTTCATCGCGACACGTGATTCGAAGCGTCCGACTTGAATCCCTCCCAGCGAGAAGCGTTTGGTGGGCCCAATCGGCGGCTTTTACGGGATTCTTTGCTCGCTCATGAGCCGGGATGAACTTCGCCTTTACCACGGGCTGCCATGGCGACGCTTCTGACGTCATCGTGTTGCTCAACTATTCTTCATATTTGTGCCGCGCGTCACTCCAGAACACATTTAACAATTTCAGTTTATAAAAAAAAAAAAAAAATCAAATGGTGCAAAAAAAAAACAAAAAACAAACCAAAAAAAAACGAAAGCGCTTGTACTTGTCCGAATTAAAAAAAAAAAAAAAAAGCACACTAGATTATCAAGCAGAAGGTTCGGTTTAATTCGTCACAGTTTGCATTGAATTAATTTGAATCGAATGTCTGTGTTATTTTCCGCGCAATGTCACAAAACACGGTGGCAAAGGGTTCTAGTTTGGAATAGGAACCGAGACGACAGAGTGAACCTTTTCACAGCCGTTCGGTGAGGGCGAATGGAAAGCAATTGAAAACTTTTCAACTCCTGTCAAACATTTGCTGCTGTTGTTTCCTGCTCGCTTCTCGCCAGGTAGCAAAAGGATCAAATGAGAGTCCTCGCAGAAAAGAAATACGATTCGTTGGTGCGGTTCTGTTCTGCTTCGCTAAGATGAATCCGACACGGGAGGAAAAAAGTCAACATAAAAAAATGGTGTCGAATGAAAGGAATGGTCCAAGTGAATTCACGTTTCTTGTGTTTTTATTGTAAAGGGTATAAGAAACTATAGGCGACTCCTTTGAGGCTTCATCGTGTCAACTTCACATGCAGTCTTTTTTTTTCTTTTCTCCAAATGATGATCATAGTAATCATAATATCAAGAGATTAGTCAAAGATATTTCATCTCATCGCGGCTCTTTATCGAAGACGCTCGAGGAGGACGCGCGACTCCTCTTTTCCCCGCAGCATAAAAACCAAAACTAAACAAGTTGGGCTCGCTTGGAAAAGCCTGTAAACCAAGAAAAATACACGCGACCCACCGAGAAAAAAAAAACAGTTTGCAATCATTAAGACGTTTTGATTTGGCGAGTTCCATTTTGCTCAAATACTTTGGCGTTTTTCCACCCAATGGACCCGCCTCACCTTTGGTGCCAATTGAAGAGAGAATGTCCTCCTTTTTTTAAGTGCTTTCTTTCACACCCCCACCCCCCACCCAAAAAAAGACAATAAAATCCCACCGGCACACTTGTGCATGTCGTCCTCCTCCAAAGCCTTCTTCTACGATCCCAAGTCCACCAAGTTGGACGACATCGGGTTCAGAATGGTGTCGTGATGCATCGCGTGGTGGTGAGGATGATGATGATGAGGAGGAGGAAGAGGATGGTGATGGTGGTGATGGTGGTGGGGGTGTTGGTGACGGTGGGCCGAGTCAGCGCCGCCGTCCACGGGGACGGCGGCGGGTCCGGGCGGGGGCGGCAGGCCGTGCAAGGGGGCCAGCTGCCCTCCTCCTCCGCCGCCGCCGCCGCC